>NW_003456411.1:18729-37364 GCF_000151425.1 Trichophyton rubrum CBS 118892 | reverse complement strand
CCTGTAGTCCGCTGCTAGAAGAGCAATTTTATCCTTCTCGGCTGCAGTCTTTGCCTAGAGGAGGAAAGGGCGAAGAGCAGAGAACGTTGGCAGCAATCAGGAGTATCCCTTGCATAAGGGCAGTCCAGCGAACGGCTGAGGCAAAGCCGACCTCTTCAATTAGCCGAGGAAGCATACATGGGTAGATGATTCCCCCAAGGCTGCTACCAGCGGAGACAATTCCAACCGCAAGGCCCTTTTTAGTTGAGAACCACTGTGTAGCCGTGGCCATCGCGGGAAGAGATAATCCAGCAGCAGCAAATCCAAAAGCAACGCCTTGGGCCAGCATGACTTGCCAGTATTCCTTGCAGAGGCTAAGCATGCAGACGGCGAAGACTGCCATGATGCTGAAAGGGGGAAGCATCTTCCGACATCCATACACGTCAATCAACTTCCCAACCGCCGGGCCAAACAAAAAGAGCAAAAATATCTGGAGGGTTGTAATCCAGGCTAAAGCTGATGAGCCTTGTTCCTTGAACATAGTTTGCTGATAGTACAACTGAAAAACGCCACAACTACAAAAGTAAGTAATAACGCCCTTCAAAGACCCATATTCAGGTGTCCTGGGAATACTTACGCATTCACATAGCCAAAGGAGCAGAATTGCAAGAGAAAGGATCCGGCAACACATGCCCATGCTTTCGCACCCCCATTTGGAGGGACACGGTCAACACGTTTTGCACTGTCAGGAGTAGACTCAGCCTCTTCTTTAGATGGAGGGTCATCAGCTAGAGAAGTCGGCATCCTAGATAGTATCGACTTGGGTTGGCGGCTAGACGTTGGGATACAAAGAAGATGCAAAGTACAGCCACGGCAAAGGGTATCGTTTTAAGGTAGAGAGGTCGCCATGACATCTCGGCTTCGGGTTGGTCTCCCAATACTCGGCCTTGCCAGCTCATACCGACTGATTCCGTTTCAATCTGGCGAGCTAGGAGTCAATTATTCGGTTCGCATGCAAACGTGTTTGCCCGAGAGCGGGCTTATAAGGGGCTCGTAGATAGCCATGGCGCAGTGAACAGAGCTCGGTGCTCGCGGGTCATCACCTGACCACGACATAAAGTCGCCTGGCGACCCACCGCGGCAGGACTTGGCGCTCGGCCGAGGTTGACTGGGTGGGTCCGCTGCTCGGGCCTTGGCATCCCGCGAGGCTCGGCCGAGGCCAAGTGGGTCCCAGCTCCTTATTTTTTATCTTTGGCTTTATTTTTATTTTTCCTGGTTGGACAACCTTTTTCCGACGTCCTTCCACGGCTCCTGCTGAGTTCCTCGCTTCCGCGCTGCCTGAAGAGTGTTTAATAAATGAATTTCTGCCTGTTTCGGGCCCTGCAAATTCTCCAAACTCCTATATTTGGTTGTTGCTCGCCTCTTTCCCGCTCGCTGGATTTCTCCTTGCCGGCTCCCTCTCGCTTCCAGTCTGCGACCCCGGATTCCTGGGCTGCGTTAGCCTCTCGCCTGTTTGCTGCTCACTTTCTCAGCTTTCTTCAATACCATCTTGTTCTATATGCCAATTGTGTTTTCCCGTCACACTGTTGATGTTCATCTCCAAGTGCCAGAAAGGCTGAAACCCTTATAGGATTCAAAAGGCTGTGATCCTGCATGCCGAAATTCAGGCAACAGACCATGGACAACTAATCAATACAATCCACTTGAGCACGATGGAGAATTATAGGATGATTGAGATATATGGAAAACCACTCCATGTTTTCATCAACTTATCGCAAGGTAACCAAAGCGACAAAGCTTGTGAAGGCTAAAAACTACCTCTAAACCCCATTACAGACGGATTTATACTGCATATCTATGACATTTATGACTTCGGCGTTTTATTATGCTGGGGGCAGGGATTACTCTTATCCTGCAGGATGAGAACAATGAACAATGATAGGCGATAGCCCAACTACGCGTCAAGGCTTCGTTTCCTCCTCCTCCATGCACTGAGGCTCTTGTTGTCTTATTTGCCCATTCCTGGCTGTGGGTGTGTTTGCGGTTGATGCTCTAGCATAAATCGAAACTATCAGCTACTTTGATTGCCAGCCTTGATCTGCAATAGCCTGGCCTTATCTCTGACGGCCATGGTAGCGGTTCCACACTTAATTCTCCCTTTTGTCTGACGCCTATCAAACCCCTGTCATTCCACGAGGCCGCAGCTTCCCTTCGTATCAGCAACCTCGCTGCGTTCTCGTATTATTTTTTTATGGGCATACATAGAAGCTAGGCGTATCCATGGGAATCGCATGGCGCCCCAGATTTGTTTTCCAAATCCTTTCCAGTTCCATCTCCCAGGGGTCTTGGATTTCGAGCCATCTAATCTAGCCTGTTTTCATAAGAGTACAAGTTACCCCCACTGCTCTTGTGCCACTGACTTTCTTCCTACTTGCACGTTAAAACGCAGCGTACATATTACACAAAGATGGCTGGCGAAATGCTTCCCTGGGAACAGCCTGTACCACTACGGCCACGACGAGAAACAGAGCAGAAGCAAAAATTGCGGTCTGCCTGTGATTCATGTCATCAATGTAAAGTCAAATGCTCTGGGGGTTCTCCATGCTTCCGCTGCGCATCTAAAGGCCTCTCCTGTCGCTACGGATATCAAAATAGAGCAGGGAAACCCAAGGGATGCAAGAATCGCAAGACCATCGAAAGAGCCCATCGGCAGCAGCGGATGGAACTGTATTCCGCTCTTAATCAGGAGCCCAGCAACCCGAATCAAGGATTTGAAGATGTGAACTTCGGCATACCCGACCCTCTGACGGTTTTGCCCGCCTCGTATATAGCATCCGAACACTGGGACGCTGTGAGTGGACTGGATTATAGTGTCAACTAGTTATTGGTACCGGCTTCCGTCTCACTAATGTTTCATTTCAATAGGCGTCTATGGCTAAAGGACCACTCTCCCCACTAGTAACAAATATCAACCCAGAGCTCAAGTCTACGGGTATGCACGATGATGGCCTGTCATCCTTGCATGATTTAGACGGGTGGACCGTGGACCTAAGGTCGATTATAGATACATCCGGGGGAAGCAGGTCCGAAGGACCAGAAGGCCTTGCAACGCCTATATCTTCTAACAAAGCAGAGTCCTTCACAGACAACGGCACGGAGCCCAACTCCCCCACAACACTTGAAAATCAATCATACCATTCTTCGGCCCACGGACTACCAAGGGATATATGTACATGCGTCCAAGCCCAAGCAACAAACATAGCGGTACTTCACAAGCTAACAAACCGTGACATTTCCGATCGATTTGACTTAGCTATGAAATCAGTAACGTCGACGTTAGATACCTGCGAGCATTTCATCGCCTGCGGCGCATGTAATAAGTCGTTTCCCTTGATCTTACTCACCTTTTCGGCGATAGAGCTTATCTTCAAGCTGTTCGAGTCACTCGCGGTAAATAATAGTAGCATACTGCCTCCCGGAGAGACTCACATCCTTGCATGCTGTCTCGGCGATTACAAAGTTAGCAAGGAAGAGGGAAAGGCAATCCAGAATGTCCTCCTTAAAATGGTCCTTTCAAAGGGCAAACAAACACTAGATGCACTGCACAACCTCGTTAATGACTTCTCAGAGGCCAAAGAGTCCAATGATGCAATCTTTTTGCAACATGATGGCTCAAAGCTGGAGATACCTGATCCTGTAACCCGGAATACCCACCGAAAATTGTCTATCGTGGACCGGGACTATATGAACCAATGCATCAAACGCAAAAAGGAAGAGGTAGAAGCTCTCATGACTACAGTGGCTGTATGATTAGGTTCGCCATATTGACATGTTCATTCTACTGGAGGAGACGTGATCAGATTAACTAACACCAGAAACGATGCCAAGTCCACTTTCAACAGCTTCAAGACGGTTCAAGTTCCAATTATCTTACATTTTTTTGACTAGGTTATGTTTATTTTCACTATGAAGCCAGCAGCTACTTATTGTCCGTATTCCTTTTCCTTTTGCTGTTCTCCGTGCCTGTTAACCGCTGGTTGCCTTCTCACACGGAAGTAAAACGTTGTTTCCAAACGCCCCAATTTACCGCTGTATATACGTCTCATTGCAGCATATACTCCAACCTCTACAGAATTTAACCACTTTTTATACTAAATTATTAATCCATGAATATTATTGTCCTCTCCTTAATACTCAATCTCATCGTGAAACCGTATGAGGTCTAAACGCGTAAAGGCAGACGGTGTATCACGTGACCTGTCTCAAATAGCCCACTGGTTTCGGAAGCTAAACTTCGGTAACTCACTAGCTAACTCAGTCAACTAGCCATTGGTTAACCCAACTAACTCATTAACCACCGAGTTAAGCTGCGAGGTTCCAAAGTTGCGACTCCGCTGGTTGGCATCAAAAAGTCCAAACAATATCAGGATCCGCGTCCATGTAAGGCGCTCTCAGTTTATACAATTAGTTGCTGGATGAATACGTACACCATCTCTAGCGAAAGAGAACGGCTGACTGCCAGCCTTTTCACGTTTTTATGGATGCCTCGTCTCCAAGGGCTGTGCCATCGGTCAGGACTGGCCAACCGACCTTGTCGGGGGGCATACAAAAGAGCCGGCAGCGCGCCATCGCCGCGTGCCTGACTTGCCGTCGTCGGAAGGTTAAATGTGACCATGGTCAACCTACGTGCTCACCATGTCTAAGAGGCAATCGAGCCTGTTCATACGTTAACTCGCAGTCGAATCTGCCCGCCGTCGCATCTGTGACTTCCACACGACCAACCAATCGGACACCACGGTCCAACCTCCGTGCTGGTCAGGACGAGATTCGGAATCGTCTTGAAAGGCTGGAGAGACTGCTCGAACGGGCAATAACTGGTGGTAGCAGCAACACTCACTCTCCTGACCTGCATATCGGCCAAGCTCGTGGCCCTCAGACACCCACCAATGCCGGGAAAAGCTCCGAGACAACTGATACCAAAGCTGTGAATCTAAAGTGCGAAACCATCTCAGTTGATGGCTATGACGGCGCGCTACTCTTGGAGGCAGAAGGTGGCCAATCTCGTTGGGTGTCATCTCTCCATTATGCCCTTCTCGCAGACGAGGTACAACACCCAGTATCACTTACTACGCTTCTCAGCATCGATATTATTGATATTATGCCATTCTAACGATTATAGATTCATGATGTAAAAATACTTCTTGGGGACCATGCCCAGGGTACTTCAACAGACAGTCCCTCGCCGTTGGAACAAACCATTGTACCCTTTCCATTTTCTACCGAGGTTCCCATGGATAGTTTAGCACCGTGGGCACCCAAGGCCGCTGAGGAATGCTTCGTACTGCTAGATATATTTTATTCTAATGTGGATCCGATGACGAGGCTAGTTCATAAACCTTCCCTTCGAAAACGATTTTTTCAGTATACCATGGAGATATATGGGCCCAATTCCCAGACTTCAACAGATAACGGTACTCTACAACCTTCATACCCTGCGATACATACGTTTGAACCCCTTGCTCTGGCCATATTCTACTCCGCTATCAACAGTTTATCTCCTGAGGCTGTTCAAGCGCGCTTTGCTACTGAAAAGGGACTGCTCCTTGCTAGGTTTCAACAAGGTGTGGAATACGGCCTTGGAAAAGAAAGCTTCCTGACGACTCCTAGAATTGAAGTTCTACAAGCCTTTGTACTTCTATTAGTAAGTCTAATTTCACCCTTTTCTATCGTATATGCTTCCGTCTTACCGTGTAACATAGACTTGCCAGTCTCGGGAGGATGACATGTCGAGGACGTGGACACTATTAGGCCTTGCGATGCGGATAGCACTTTCACAGGGTCTTCATAGAGAGCCTTCGTTATTTCCTTCAAAAAATATGGACGTCGTGCAGGTCGAGGTTCGGCGCAGGCTATGGCATCAGATATGCTACCTAGACTTTCGTTCTGCAGAAGGTAGAGGCCAAGAACCTACTATAGCCGATGAGGACTACACAACTCTTTTACCGCGGAATATTGATGATGATGACCTTGTCGAAGGCGAACACTTGGTGGTAGGGACATACTCACCGCCCGGATTTACAGATATGACCGGTCACTTAATCCGCTTGAATGGAATTCACTGTTTTAGGAGAATTATTCGCAGCACGTATCGGTTAGAACGACGGCTTAAGTCCCTAGGCATTAATGGAAACAACGATATGTATCCTGTCACAGAACTTCAGTCACTATTCATTGAAATCCGAAATATGGTTGATGAAATGACTGCCCACTTACAAACACAGTACTTGCAGTATTGTGATCCAAATGTGGCAAAACAACGTCTGGCTCTTGGTCTCGCTGCTGTTATTGAATGGCGCTGCTGGTCTATATTTTGGCTACGGACTCCAAAACAGTATCGGGAAGCTGTTGTGGATCCGGAGATACGAGAGAGGTTAGTTATACTTCTGTATCGTATTGGATATGATACTAACTAGTAGTATAGTGTTCTTACAAAGTCCATTAGTTTGGTGGAGAGTATGAATATGATGCCTGATGACAAGGACGCAGAGAAATTCCAGTGGCATATCGGGGGACATGCCTGCTTCCAGGCAATCATGCACATTGTATCTGAGCTTGGAACACCGGAATTCCAGACCCCAACCCATCATTCACTCCGGTCTCGTGCATTAGCTGTCCTGAAGAAGACAACGGATGCAAGGGGGTCGGAACACAGTTCTACATGGAACTTAATTAACCGAATTATCTCCAATTGTTTAGCCAAGAACACTCCCAGTATCTTACCTTCGACTCCGTCAAATGATACCTACTACATATATCATGAGTCTGCGGATTTATCCCAGTCGCTCCAAGAATCTCGGCCTATATTGGAGGACCTGACAACACAAGGCTTGCCATTATCTTCGTTATTTGGCATGGGAAGTCTAGATATGCAGGATCCATCTTTGACTTTTGACTGGGTAGGTGATATAGTCCTTGAACTATACTACTACTTTCCTAACACATGTTTTAGGGATTTTGGAATGTTGACCCCACTGATCCTAATTCATACTAAGTTGTGAGTGTATGATCAGAGTGTCCCTTCCTGTGACTTGTTCTGCATTGGGAGGAGAATATAACAGTTGATGATAGTAGTAATAACAATATTTGTTTGAATTGCAGGCTCTCTTTCACATGATGAATAAATAACTCCATTGTACTACCGAGAGAGAACAAAGCCACAACACCTCCCTTTAATGGAGCCTGAACCACCTTCGAGTGCATTAAATATGGTCCATCGTTTCTCCCCGCGTGCTGTACACTCGCGGGCTATAATACATGGTCATGTAAACTTCCTTCTGCTCCTTGTATGAAATTGAAAGGTACGTGTGTGTTCCCGTTGACGCGGAAAGTGGGTGGTGTGAACTACGTCCAAGTCAGCAATCTCCGTCTTACAGACCACGCTAACATCGATTTTGCAAGGATGATAAACATCTTCCAGGAACTTACAACAAATCTTCGAAGTCTCTTTGATAATCTCTCTCCATCTGATGCCAGCCAAGCTTCCCAAAGAGCTCCTGTAGTCTACCCGCTATTTGCAAGTCATTATCACAATAATGACGGATTGGAAGGTACACTTTCGGCTCTGGAAACCATTTTCCGGGGCGTATTTCGAAATTGAAGATCGTCCCCGCTGTCCTATGGCTGTTATGGGGCAGTTCTGCGTCCTCATCAGTCACTGTGAACATTGTCCTCCAGGCAGTATCCAGAAGCTCCAGACTCTCAGCTGTGTTTTCATCCATCAAACGCCCACCCAAACAATAGGCCTCCTTTACTTTTCGCAAAGAAGTATGGGGAATTCGGACGTATATTTTGATACGCGATTTAACATCATCCACACAATCCACACTGATCATTTCTGCTTTTGCAGTTCCATCATAGCTGGCAATCCAAGCCTCCAAAATTGATACTGCTGGGATTGTATGCGCGCCCCACACATGGGACTTCTTTGCAAGAGCCATAATGGATCTAGAGAGCACCTTTAATGTGCTTTGGCGTGTAATCAGTGCCTTGAGGATAGGAAAAAAGTACGCCTTGGTAGTTGTACGGTCTGCATCCAGGTCAAACGCCAGGAAACTTTGTGTTACGTGCTCACCCTCAGGCAGAGTTTCCCTTATGGCCGTATATGATTCAGGACCGACGAAGAGCTCGTTTCGGAAGTGTTCAAACAAGCTGCCCGTTACCCCAACCTCTGCAGCATTATTAGACTGAAAGAACCGTGCAACTGATGCCTGGTTGAATGGGTCTACGGCAGTTCCAGCCTCAAACCCAATTGGCTCAATCCCAAGCCTTATCGTACTCCGAAAATCAGAACCGCCACTCACGTTCCAGCTTGGCTCCAAGGGGGAATAGTCATCAGTCAGGAAAGATTTCCATGTTTCATTGTCTGATGAATGCGCCGAATTTTCAATTGGTCGCGGCCCCAACAATGGGAGGATATGGGTATGGTAGAGAAGAAGATATTTGTAATGCTTATAAAGGGGGTAATTCGCCTTCCCTAGGAGTCTGCTCATCAGGGGCCCCGTCTTTCGCCACCAATACCCAGTTGATGATGTTGGAGCAGGTAACGGAAGGGCAGCTGTAAGGACATCGTACGGTGTGGAGAAGGTTTCTCCTGTGAGTTCAGGTCTGTCGTTATCACCGCTCGATATCTTCGTCGTTCCTTTCCCATGCACAATTGCACCTTGGGTACCGTTGACATGTGTTTTCACCTCAGCTGGTGTCAAGATCAAAGATTCGGTGCTGATAGCCATATTGACTTATCTTGAATGGACCTTTGCTAGAAATTCCTATTGCTTTCTTTTCCTGGGATGACTCTTGACTTGGTTTTCCCTGCACTTATATATATGTTCGTGCCAAGTCCAATTGCAACAGTCTCAATCCAATCTGCGCCGCATAATTTCGGTGTCGGGGATGCAAATTTCGGTCACCGATTCGAATATGCTCTCCGACAGACCTCTAAGCAGATCCCCAATACCAGCGGCCCAAGGGAGGTATTGCAATATTCGCCAGTTTACCGCTGTGACTTTGTGTTTCATACATTAGAGAGATAGGCTCTGGAGAAGGAACGATGACATTCGGACTAATCATCTAAATGGTACCATAAGCACAGATTGCTAGCTGCATTATACTATTGGAATCAAATATGTCCCGAAGCCTGATTCCAAAACCCTGCTTGCTACATATGTGCTGTAGCCGTATTGCGTCTATACTCTGAGCTCCTAGCTCCCAGAATGACTGGTGGAGAAGCACGGCCTTGTGATCTAAGCCTAGACATTGGCATATTGTGTCCCTGATACAACTCGCCAGGCGTTCCAAGCCGTTGATATTCAGATGTTGCAGTGTTGTTTCGTTATCCCTCTTTCCCCTTTTCTCATCTTCCCTACCGTCTGTACTGTCTGAAGGTGGGTACCTATCAAAATCTCCAAAGGACGATACCACTAGGTGTTTTATACGGTTTGGGGCTGTATCCAGGACCATAAGTTGTAGGGTATATCCGATTGCGTACTGTATCCGTTCCGCCGTGTTTTCCACGATACAACCAAGGTCATATTCTAAATCAACACGAACCTCCGAGTCTTCAATCTCAGTGAGCTCTATAGAGAGAGGAAACTTGGAGCCTCCTGTATTGTGACATGGTATATTTTGAGTCTCAGCCCCTTCAAGCCTCAATACGGGTTTCATATCGGAGGCAGTGTGGTACGTTACCATGACTTTGAACAGGGGGGTTTTAAGGCTTGGTTTGTATGGTAGGAGTTTGCGGATTTCATGGTAAGGCACAACGTGTTCCAGCGCACGTTGGCTACTTTGCTTGACTGCCATGAGAAATTGTAGTAATGATTCGATTTCGTTTGGATCACACTGGATACGAATTGGAAGACGGTCGAGGAACAGCCCTGCCATTGTCTCCGTCCCAGGCTCCATCCGATGTGTGAAAGGAGCTGCAAAAACAATATCATTGCGCCTATCTACACATTGTAGGGCCAAGAACAGAGCTGCAATCACAATTTGATGCATTGTGGTGGAGGCTCTTATAGCAAGAAGAGTAAGATGCTGAAGCATGGAACCTGGTAGAGTCCAAGACCTCGTGGAGCCGGTATAAGTTAGGCTTCCGGCAGGAGCCCTGCCAAATGCTAGTGGCTCCGGCAAATTGGAAAGGTATTTGGTCCAAAAATTTTGGGACTGAAGACTCAATTGTTGTGTTTTAACCCATCCAGCCCAATCGACGTATGTCAGTTCCTGTGGCGTTCTGGAGTGTATGTCTGGAGCATTGGGGTTTTGCAACTGCTTGTATCTATCCGAGACTTGCTCAAGATATGTAGCCATTGTTGTAGCATCTCCTACTACATGCGACATCACCACCAAAAGTCTAGCCTGCATAGTGGTGCATGGAATAATGATAACCTCTAATGGCGGCTCTTTGCTCAAATCAAATGATTTTCTAGCAGTTTTATGTATAAGTGATATTGGGTCATGCGTATTAGCCACTCTGACAATGTTACTCCCATCTTTGACCAGGTTTCGCATCATGAAACCGTCAGTAACATGGTACCGAGTCTGGAATATTTCTTCGTTCATCGCTGTTTGCTGGAATGCTCTAGCTAATGATATTGGGTCTATCTGACCCAGAATCTTACACGCGAAGATCATATTCCCAGCAGTTGAACCATCCGATATTAGGTGGTTGAGAAATAATTCTTGTTCAAGGGGCGACAGTGGTAGCTTGGTCTCCCGTACTATTGGAGACGTTTCCAGGAAACGTGTTGCTCGCTTTGGTTTTTTGCTAGAGCCAATCAACTCCTTGACTGCCAAGGATAACTCCCGCAGGCTCTGATGATATATGACCTGTCTAAGTGGCATAGGGTGGATGTTAAATTGCTTTGATATTGCCTGCGCTACTCTTATTTGCAGCAAAGAGTGACCTCCAAGTTCAAAGAATCGAGAATTTGGACTAATAGACATTTTGCCGAATATGTCATGCCCAAGGACATCTGCCCAGATCTCAGCCATGGTCCTTTGAATAGGTGTCTCAAGCTCTGCCGGGCTCGCCATCGGGACTGTATGGGTTATTAGTTTTTCGAGGGCCGATGCGTCCACCTTGTGGTTTGCAGAGGTTGGGAGCGTAGCAAGGGGTATAATTTGGCTGGGGACAGCGTACTCTGGCAATTGCGATTCTAGCCCCTTTACAAGTCGGTCAATGTCAAGTGTTTCAGGGGTGACAAAGGCAACTAGAGTATCATTTGATACCACAAGAGCTACACTTTTTGCCTCAGTGGCTACCTGGGACAGGGTATTTTGGACTTCCCCAAGGTCTATCCGGAAACCTCGTAGTTTAATCTGGTTATCCTCGCGGCCAACAAAGTTGATATTGCCATCATCTCCTAGGCGGCCAATGTCACCAGTACGAATATTGCCATCATCTCCTAGGCGGCCAATGTCACCAGTACGAAACATGGCTTGGTCGGGGTTAAATGGGTCTCGAAGAAATCGCTTAGCTGTTTCCTTCTCATTGGAGAGATATCCCGATGTGATCTGAATTCCAGATAGGCATATCTCTCCACTCACTCCAATCGGGGCCGGCCGCTGCTTGGAGTCCAAAATGTAACAAGACATTCCCGTTAATGGTCGTCCAATTGATACCTTATCCCCAGGAGATATTGTTGCCACCATTGCAATAAGTGTACTTTCAGCGGGAGCATACCCGTTTATCAGTGTCCTCCCTGTAGCCCATTTATCCGCGAGGCTTTGGGACAGAGCTTCTCCAGCAACCATGATCACTGCCAGTCTCGGGAAATCGTCTGGCTCTAAGGTTGCGAGCAAAGAGGCAGTGGCCATGGTAGCATCGACTCGAGAAAGATGGGCTATCGGGTTTGCTGGATCTTTAAGGACTAGAGTTGCTCCGAAACAAAGGCTAGCAAACACCTCTTTTATACAGCAATCGAAACCGAGTGATAACATCTGTGCGTTTCGCTGTCCAGGAGTAGAACATAGCCTCCCATTTTCGTGAGAGATCACATTCAGGATACCCTTATGTTTCAAGGGAATACCTAGGGACAGGTTAGCCTCCAGCCTCGAGAAACGTTAGGAAATCTGGCGGCGCATGGATATTTTACCTTTGGGAAACCCAGTACTGCCTGAAGTGTAAATCAAGCATGCTACATCATCAGCGGTGGGAGCACTCTCCCTACATTTAGTCGTTGTTGTATATGCCATCTCTGTCATGGCTTTGATGATGTTGAAACAAGGGGTGCCATTGACCACCAGATCTTTTTTCGCATTACAGTGAATTATCAATGATGCACTGCTGTTTTCAACCATGTACTTCATTCTTGCCCGTGGAAGCTTCTGGTCGATCGGACAGTAAACGGCACCGGCTCTGATAACGGCAATCATTGCAATTAACCAGGTAACGGAGCCGTCACAGATTACACATACCACATCCCCTAATTTGATGGACTTTCTAAGCTGTTCGGCAATTTTTGCTGTTACCCTACCGAATTCATGGTATGATAAGGAGCGTGATAAGCCTTCCACAGCGCATACGTTTGGGTAGCACTCGATGGCTTTCTCGATTGCATCTGATAGGCTTCCCTCGAGAGAAAGACAATTTGGCGGCAATGCCTTTGCTGTTAATGCCTGGTACTCTGGAGCGCTAAACATCGTACGGGTGACCGTGCTAAGATTTGCGGCTGGTAAAGCATTAACAAGGCCCGTTAGTAGGTTATCAAAATGGCGACACATCTGTACAATAGTGTTGTCACTAAAATATGACCGTCGGTATATAAATCGAGCAATGAACTTGCTGTCAGAGCTATCTAACAAAACAGTGAGGGGAATTTCGGTCGCTTCGGTATACCTCACGTCTCGAGGTAAAGAATCTCCGCTGAACATCCCCTCCATTTGGGGAAAATCATACTGCAAGGCAAAAATGGTCTCAAATAGCTTTGCAGGGTTATAGCCGGTACCTTCTTGGATCATGTTAAAGGGAGACCATTGATACTGCAAAATCTCACATAGTGCTCTGAATACTCCCCGCACAAAAACGAATGCCGTCTGGGACTCATTGGCATCAATTTTGAGAGGTAACGTATTTATTAAGGGACCAATGACATTTTCCACTCCAGGAATTTCAAAATTTCGTCCAGACAGAACAGCGCCCAATATAGCACGGTCAGTTCCGGAGTATCTTGATATGAGAATACCCCAGGCTGCATAGAGAAGAGTTGCGGGCGTGACAGAGAATTGGTCTCTGGCAGCCTGCTCCAACGCAGACACGCTGACTGTGAGATTCTTGGTTAAAGTTGCCTGTTTATAATCGTTGATATCAGATGGAGGTGGCAATCGAAGTGTTTGCACGGGAACATATCCCTCAGTATACGCTTTCCAAAATGATACTATCTTGCTCGAATATTCGCGGCTCAACTGATCTATAGCCAGGGCAACATGTTTGAACTGTGGAGGAGTTGGTGGTAACAGTTTATTGTCCAGGTAGGAAGCCATTTCTTTTATCAACATTGACATAGACCATCCATCAATCAGGCTGTGGTGCACGGTCCAGATAAATCGAGTCCGGATGCCTGATATTGTCACAATCGTTATCTTGGACAAGGAGCACCGCTCCCCAGGATCAAAATTTGAAAATTGGTTGAGGTCAAAATCCTCTTCCTCGCGACAGACAGTGTCCCAGTCTGTTTCTGTAACCATGCGTTCTGTCCAAGCGATCTTCACGTCACGGTATACCACCTGGACCTCCGGTTCCGTCAAGACGAAATGCGTTCGCAGAATTCCATGACGTTTATATATGGACTCCCAGGTGGCACGCAAGGTGGCTGTGAAGTCATCTTTACCTGGATGTTCAAGGGTAAATGAAGCCTTTATAAAAGAAAGCCCAGGGGTAGCTATGCTTGCCCGAACCATTCTTGTCTGAATATCAGTCATAGATGCGAAGCTTTCACTCCCAGGGAAGTTGGCCCTGGAAATTGTCTCGCCCAGGCGACGTCCAAACTGTTCTGACGTTGGGGGGGGGGGTTTGCGGCATTCCCAGCCTCTTTCAATGCTCCAGCCATTTTGTCAACAGTGTCCAATAATAATATCTGACCAACACTAATAGCAAAACCCGCTTTCCTTATACCTGAAGCAAGCATAACTGCTGCAAGGGAATTTCCTCCAAGGTGCCGGAAGGATGAAGTATTAGTGACCTGGTTCATTGGCTGCTGGAGAACGTAGGATATGGCTCTGCGGATTGTTTCAATGCCACTAAGTCCTACTTCCAGAAAGCTATCATCAGCGTCCTGGGAAGCTTCATGAATCTGCACAAGACTCTGCCGGCTGATTTTCCCGTTTACAGTGGTAGGAAACGTGTCCAGTGAGTATACGATGTCCGGCACCATGAATGACGGACGTTGGCTGAGAGATATTCGCGGAGGCCGTCCCTCGCTTCGACTGGAGTAACAAATGCGATGAGCTTGCCATTGACCATGCAAGCAGTTGCACGCGTTACCTTCTCAAACGATAGCAACGCAGGCTCAACGTCGCCTTCAAGGTTAATCAAAAACCCCCGATTCTTGGCCATGCTATCCTTACGCCCACAGAATCGTATGCCATTCTTGGTATGTTTCCCATAGTCGCCAGTTCGGTACAATTTCTGCCCATTCAGCTTGACGAAGGAGGATGCAGTGCGCTCCGGGTCACCGAAATACCCCAAGGCGAGCCCTGATCCAGAAATACAAATCTCTCCTTCCAAAGATTCCAATCCCTCAGCATCTAGCAGACTGACGGTGCTATATGGTATAGGATAGCCAATTGTTATCGGCAATCCAGCCACAAGCTCTCTCATTAACACGGTGCATGTTGTCTCCGTGGGGCCATAGGAGTTATACACCCGTCTATGAGGGGAGTACCAGGCTTGGATCAAAGGTTCTGGGGGAGCTTCGCCACCAAGGAATATTTTCTCGACTCTGTCAAACCCAGCCTCTGGATCCAACGAAGACAAGATGCTTGGAGTTAGTGGCAAGATGTGACAAGTCTTAGCGGCAGCTTCAAGGGTGGGCGGGTCGGCAAGGATGAGGGTTCCCCCATTGCATATCGTGCTGAATATAACGCCCGCGCACACTTTACCCAGTTTTATCAGATGAGATACTATCTCTCAACACGGCATTTCGGGGAACATACCATCAAAAGCAATTGAACAAATCAATAATACCCGCGTTCCGTGTCTGGTGTTGAAGTTGAACGGTAGGTCCCCGCCTTCCTTCACATAGCGAGATATAGATTCTAGACCGACCATCACACCTTTTGGCTGTCCTGTTGTTCCAGATGTGAAAATGATATATGCAAGGACGTCTCCGCTATAACATAGCCGGCGAGAATGGCTTGGGTTGCTGATGTCATTGCCCAGAGCCAGGTTAGGTATACCAGGTTGCTCAAAGTAGTGAACTGGATACGGATGGCCACCCTCTAAACAAGCCGCGGTCGATACAACAATCTTCGGAGAAATTCTTGCAAGCACTCCATTTATGCGGTCCTTACCCCATGAGTCTGCGTCGATGGGCACATACGCAGCGCGCAGCTTGAGGATTGCCAGTATCGCTGCAACCATAGCGATGGACCTTGTGGATATCAGAGGAACTATACAGCCCGGACCCACGCCGTCCACTGCCAGTTGTCTACTCCAGGCATCAGATAGAGCATCAAGCTCGGCGTAACTGACCTTTGGCCAGGTTGACTCATCTGGAGACTTTGTTCCATCCTCAATTGCAATTGACGCTGGGTATCGTTGTACCTCTTCTCGAAAGTGGTCAAGGAGATACTCTACCTGCTGTTTCATTGTCGGTATTTCCTATTTAACTCGTTACGGATGTCCTAGCAGTAGTGATTGCTTCGATTCCAAATGATTATCCGTTGGTTTCTCTCAGCCGTTCATGGAGCAAGAACTAACTAGTAGTTGCGTTCTAGTTAAGCCATTGCGGCGCCGCAGCCGGCGTCTCGGCGGGTATAACTAGGCACCGTAGTTGTTATAATATCCACCGAAGCCCGTTCGGCCTGGCCCACAAAGGATGAGGGAAATATTTGCAGCATACTCTGGCGCAGTATATCTTTCGCTGTTGTTCAACATAGGGCGTCTTTGGATATCAACAGTGATTCAAAACCCAACTCACCCCCCTCCCTCCCGGTGCAGCGCAACGCTAGTTACTACGCAATCAGACATGGAAAACGAGCTTGAGCACTTGAAATGGAATATTGAGCATGCTCTACAGCAGCTTGAAGGCCCCCTCTCAGGAGAGCTCAGGTCTTTTCATGATATCTCCCCGACATCTCCTGGGACATCTGTTGCGGTGTATCAGAAGCTCCTTGACGTTGTGCAAGCGCTAGACAAGCTCCTCTTGACTTTGACTCCTTCCCATATGCTTTTAGTAGATGGGGTGTTTGGTACAGATTCACAACCTCTTCCTCTTGCGGCATAACTGTATTGTACTGATTTTCTGTGCAGCTTTTACCAACAGCAAAGTGTTGCTCTGCGCCTCAGAGTATCACTTGGCCGACCATGTCCAAAAACTCCAGCCATGTAGCATTTCCGAGCTAGCCAGCGCTGCCGGCCTCTATGAACAAGGGCTTTCCCAGATAATCCGCTATCTCCGAGAGATGGGTTATTTCCAACAGGACCCTCAGACTGGCAGGTTGTCTAACAACCGGCTGTCCAACCTCCTTCGCAAAGATCACTGGGCTACCTGGCTCAACTGGGTTGACTTTTTCCCTCGCGAGTATTATGATCTTCTGTCCCATCTGCCCAGCCAGCTCAAGAGTGATCAGCCCAAGACGGCGACTGAGCTCTTCTATGACACTGACAAACCCATATACCAGTTCCTTGCAGACACTGGCAGGGCTGCCGGTTTCCATAAGGTTACAGGGACTGGAAGTGTAGTAGAGGCCCCTGGTCTCCTGGCTGATTACCCCTGGGAGGATGTCAAGAGCGAGACCGTTGTCGATATTGGTGCCGGCGTTGGCGATTTTATCCGTACATATCTGGAGAAGTTCCCAGATGCAACAGCGGCAGCGTTTGAGCTTCCATCGACGGCGGAAATCCTTCGACAGCGTATGCCACCGGATGACCCTCTTGCAAAACGAGTCACATCCATCACTGGAGGAAATTTTTTCAAGGATCCATTACCTGAATCCTCTGTATATCTACTACGATGGATTTTGCACAACTGGGGCGATGAGGACTGCGTTAAACTGCTTCGACGGATTCGAGACACAATAACTATAAAAACGGGCATCAGTCGTGTACTTATAGTGGAATCCGTCCTTTTTGATGGCCGTATGGGGCGAGGGGCCCGGTATGCAGATATCCGAATGCTCGCCCGCTGCAGAAATAAGGAGAGAACACTGGACGAGTACAGAACCCTCGCAGAAAATGCCGGATGGCGCCTGAACCGGGTAGTCTCTCCTCGGGGATGCCTGACACAGGTCCTTGAGCTGCGGCCAGTGGGTGCTTGTGTAGTTCTACCCCATGACAACGGCGGCAGCAACGGAAACGGTACAGGTCCTGAATGGGAATCAGAGTTGATGTAGAAAATCGGAAGGGATTTAGCTGGTTAGTTGGCCAACTGGTTACCTAAGTAATTAACGAAATGAACCATCGGGTCAATTTCATACAGGCCCCACAGATTGAATTGAATGCAACCACTAGCTAGCTAGTTACCAGCTAGTAAGTACTGATAATTGGTCCACACCATGCAGAGAGGGGCTGTTGATAGGCCCGATAGAGGATTTCAAATTCAAATAATGCAATCAGGTAATTGACTAACTACAGTGTATATACTAAAAGAAACAACATGTACAGACAGTAAACATAATCATTAATATTTACAAATGAAAATTTTCCGTTACAAAAAATCGTCAGGGTAAATCCTCCCGTCACAAAAATTTTTTTTTCAGCAGACATCAACGAGATCTGCGTATTTGGTAAACTCTGCATCGGTTTTGAACATTTCCAATTCCTCCGCATGGGTTCCTAGAACAAGCTCGACGCCTCCATCCTTCTTCATGGGATAGATGGCCAGGAATCGGAAGATGCCATTAGCGCGATCAACCTGTGGCCGCATAGACTCGGGGGATCCTTCGTTGGCAAAGAACTTGCTGCCGAAAGATATCTCACTTGTGGGGAAGAGCATCATATTGGATATCATGGCGTGCATGTGTTCAAGGCCCATATTCGCAGTTGAAAATCGGCTGTGATCTGGAAGAGACTGCAAGATTGTGAAGGCATCGTGCACGAGCGATGGTGTAATGCGTGCTGTAGACTGGCGGAGCATGTATGCGACATACCCGATACTTGTGTCAGGAGAGCAAAGGGTTTCCACAGGAATACTACAGCGGTTCATGATGAGGACACTTCCCATATATGTAGATGGCAGGCGGGTAGAGAAGTATGGCCGACCATCTGTTGGTAATTCGAGAATCGACATCTCATCCGGGCCAAAAGTTTGTCTTCGGATCTCCTTGGCCACGCGGTATCGTGCTCTGATGGCAGTACGCCAGAAGAATGCCTGCACTATGTCGCTGATAGAGGTAATCACACCCCTTTGCTTCTGGGTCTGCAATCACATCCTGCTTCATTT
>NW_003456411.1:17288-18629 GCF_000151425.1 Trichophyton rubrum CBS 118892 | reverse complement strand
GTTATGTAGAGGGAAAACGGGACGAGGACCGAGGGGAGATTCATGGTTAGTCGGACTGTCATCTGGGGGAAAGAATGGTAGAAAACCCCAGGTTCCAGGGTCAACCTCGTCAACTGGACGAGTCCATCCTTCTTGTTCGTGAAGTATCTCGGGCAGGCTGTGATTGAAGCTCTCTGAGTCATACCAGCTACATGTCGCAGTTTTGTCGCCCTGAAGGAATCGACAGTTTTCAGCCCAGACCTTCAGAGCAATCATAGCACCAAGCCCATCTAAACAGCAGTGGTTCAAGTCAACAGCAACAATACAGCCCCCTTCAACAAAGTTGACTTGTCCAGCAAAAATATCCGCGGGTATTTTAGTGATCGGATCGTCACGTAAAACAAGGCTATCCTTGAAGAGTGATGGGGCAAAATCAGCCTGTCGCAGCTTATCGAAGGAAGGAAGAATGCTCGAAAGATCCTTGTATACAAGACGATTGGCAGCGGAAGCTGCCATGGATAGTGGAGGAATCGTCACACAAAGGTCCCCCTTCTTATAGCCAATCTCCTGCTCTGAACAATACATAATCTTGCCACTCAGAGCTGGAATCAAGTCGAATGTGCGATTGAGACCCTCTTGCAAATTTTTGAACACTTCCTCGTAGCTGACCCCATCTCGGAGGGAGAAATAAAAGACAAGCCCCATGTTATGATTTGGGTTGACATAATCCAATGCATTCAGCTTAAAAGATTGCCTTGACTGGTGCTGAGCAATCATTCTCCTTAGTTTCATTGTTTCATCGTCCATCGGCAGGCTCAAGGGACCAGCCTTGCTGGAAGCCTTTGCTTCCTCAGCTAACTGAGCAATAGTTGTGGCCAGACTAGCAATTGTAGGGTTAGCATACACATGCCTGGGAGCAATACTTTCACCCAAGCCAGTCGCCATTCGAATTTTTTTGATGGCCGCAAAAACACCAAGAGAATCAAGGCCGAACTCGAATAGATCTGTGTCCACAGAAGCCTGTTGTATTTCTTGTACTGAAGATGCCAAGATCTCACGAACTCCGTTCTCGATCGCATCAGTTGACCCCATGTTAATGGGGAATACAGCATCCATTTCATCAGGGTCATCACTTAAGGAACTGTAAAATCTGTCAATGTAGTTGTTATACAGAGCCAGAGTTGCTGCCCGCTTCACTGTTCCCTTATCGGTGTAGATAAACGGTTTGTCAGGCTTTGTGAAGGTTACAAAGTCTTTAAGCAGCTGGTCCTTGTGGCGAGACATCGAATTAGCTTTCTTCACTGTCTCCCAGATGCTATCCAATAGTGCGTCCGACTTTTGAGATGGGTCTTTTAGGTCGAT
>NW_003456411.1:5005-17188 GCF_000151425.1 Trichophyton rubrum CBS 118892 | reverse complement strand
ATAGAACCACGAGGTCATCGCTTCTGCCCTTGAATGCCCACAGAGGGGGCTTGGAAGGGTGTTTCATATACAAGTCTTTGAAATTGATTGACTCTTTTTCCGGGAAGGTATGATAAATACCTTGGAAGAGAGGCCAGTGTTCGTTGCGGTGTATCCAATGTTCATAAGTGTCCTCCCCAATCTCCTTGAACTCAAACCCCGAATAAGGGTGGAAGCAGAACCAAAACCAATCTTCCCTTGCAGTAACAAGGTTGCCAATAAAAAGACCTTCAGTAGTTCCGGTCAAATTCAGAACCCTCACAACATCGTTAACCTTGCCAGCACTAATTGGGCTAACAGGGCCACCAGATGCGCAAATGAACTTCGACGGTTTGAGTTTTGCGAGTACCTCTGGTGTTTCTCCAAGTTCATTGACAAGAGAGGGAACCATGCTCCAGATATCAATTTTGATATGATCAGCAAGAGTCTCGACAAGTCGAATGTTTGGAAGCGCTCCAGCTAGACCTAAAACGCAGTGCAAGTTGAAGAATGCAGGCATAAGGATATTCATAATAATTCCAGCCCCCTTAGAGTTCGTTAGCCGGTCATGTCTTCTTCTCCAAGGACAAGCATATTTTTGGAAAGGAATATACATACGTGGCACATTGGGAACGACGAGTAGATTGTATCTCCGTCCAACCAGTCAGAAGTCCAGGGAAGCAACCCATCAAAACCTGGAGCTGGGGGTAGCAATCGGACAGCGTCCATGGTACCAATGAGACCATGGGACCACGGAATCGGTTTTGGCACTCCCGTACTACCTGACGTGTGGAGGTAACAGAATGGCTCATTGATAGCTGCCTCAAAGTTCTTTGAGAAAGGGAAAGCCTCGGTGGACCCAGCATCAAGTAGCTCTTCGAGTAGAGGCAGCTGCAATAGCTTCATGGGACGATCTCGTAAAATGTCTTCAACGAGTGGCTCAGGGGCTACTTCACTGGCACTGACCCAGATGTTGCAATTTGTTGTCTCGAGGACAGAGACCGCTCCCAGAGTACTATTTTTGGGGGAAAGGAAAAGAGCCTGTACAATACGGATGAGCATAACGAGCGACCTTGGTTTGGAGAGTTAACGGGTTATGAGGTTAAACTATGCACTCACAGCGTAGCCAGCTTTGACACAGGCGTAAGTCAAGAGAACGTGTCGCAGGTCATCTGGACGATGGGGTTAGTTCGGTTATATAAGTAACTGCATTGATAGTTGAGTTGACTTACGTGGACCAATGTAGCCAACAGGTTGCACAGAGTCAGGTATTCCAACTTGGTTCCGAAGCCACCAGGCGGTTTTGTCAACAGCCTTATTGAATGCACAGGCGGTTATTTCTCTAAACACTAGATCATTGCCAGAAAGAGATGCCAATGAGAATACAACTCTCTCAGGCTGGGAAACCGCCAGTTCGTCCATGATCTGTGGGATCAGCCGCTTGCCATAAGGCACTGATGGTAGCACATTCGATTTTTTCGGCACATTAAGATTATTCATATCGTTGCCTATCACAACCCCAAGGCCGCTTTTGTGTAAGGTGGGAGGGGATTCAGATTCAGGGGTGGTGCCACCACTGCTTCGGACGGTTGTGCGAGGTGGAGATGCCGAAAAAGAGCTAGGTGAGGCAGTTCCCGGAGTTGATGCACCACTAAGATATCCAGTAGCATTCACAGGCCGAGCTGCTTGAAGATAACTTGCAGTTGACTCAGTAATGGCTGAAACACCATTCTCACGAAGCTTCTCTCTATAATGGCTGGGGCGACCATCAACATATACAACCTCTAGCCTGCTGTCTTTGGCAAATTCACCCATGGGAGCGCTAACCCATTCACCATCAGCCAATTGGGCAACGGCGCAATGCCATGGTGTTGTAAACCCGGTTTTGGTATTCAACAAGCACACGGAGACTTTGTTCAACCCAACTGACTCATGAATGGAGAGTCGTAAATGGTTGGGGAAAGCGTTCTTGACTGCACCAGCAAAAGCCTATTAATAAATAATAGATGTTAGGAGATTGACGGTAATAAGTAGTCGCAACATTCACCTGGGACCGCTTACATAACCTCGCATGAGCATCTGTTTGGCCAAGTATTTGCAGTCCCTCTTATAGCTATGAGCGCTGCGGCCGACACCACGAGGGAAGATGTGCTTCAGATCAGACTCTAAGAACCTCTTGTACCCAAGATAGGTGAGCTTTGTATCAGGGTTTGCCGTAATTTCCTGATCAATGTCAAGATCATCCCTGCCATATCGATTTATGAGCAGGCGGCGAAAGGTTGTGCAGTTCGCAACATATGTAATTTCAGTGAGCTTCTCAGGGAGGGGGAAGTCTAGCAGATCCTTCATTCTAGAAAACTGGATATAAATGAACTTCTTATCAATCGCCATCTTGCGTAGAGCCTCCCCATAAGCCCAGGTATCTTGGTCAGAGATTGAAAGAAGATCTAGCAACAGGGTCAAGTTGATGCGCGTTAGCAGTCTTCATTCTTGCTATTTTGTTTTTGGGACGATCCGACATTACACACCGTTATATGTGATACCGTCCGAAATGATGGTAACTTGGGCACCCGGTGGGTATATATCCCGTATACGTGCACACATGGTATTTAGCCGTTCAAGGGCCAATTGCTCGGCCATGTCAGGCAGAGTTCCCAGTACTTTGTACACTTTGTTTGCAGACTTGAAAGGGAACGCAGGGAGACATGAATCCACACGCTTTCCCTCAGCCACGAAACGGTCAATTACGTCTAGGAAATGGTCAGCACCCGCTTCCAGCCTATCCTTGGAGTCATCGAATTTGTTCAAGGCGTATTCGAATATAATATCTAGGATGAGTCGAGATGTCTTCCGTATGTCGTCATTGTCGGCTTTACGGGAGTTGGTTGACATTCTATCGTGGACTGCGTAAACGCTATTTGAGGCCGCTACCTCAGGTTCCGCTTTATGAGGCATGATGGAGAATTTCGTGGATTAATTAAGATAAATGAAAACCTGCCACAGTCAGGGGGGAAAAACTTTTGAGATCCGAATGCATCAAAGCACGTTCGGTTGAGGGAGCGAAGATGATATGCTGGATGTTAGGGTAATGTCAACCACAAGGCAGAGGGAGACTCGTCCGAATATATACCCATCCACGTGAACTACTTCGAGCTTGACCGTTCTGTGCAGAAACAATCAATGGAAGGAGCAGCTCGTTTCTTGATACAAGCTTCAACACGATCCTGGAGCCTTGTTGAAGCGAGCCAAGTTACGGTATGCCGTGTAAAAGAAAAAACGGAGAGTGAAAACAAAAATAGGAAGGAAGGATGGCGGGCCTTTCCACGCAGTTAATGAGTGACGTGGTATGGGCCAATATCTCCGGAATGGCCTAAAGGCGTGATTGCATGGTTGCCACATGTACCAGTGAGTGTTCACCCCCAACCTTCGGCCCCCATGAGATCATATTCGTTACAATTGATTGGGTACAGGCAGACGATGGGAAGGATTGACAAATTTATGGCTCTCTGAAGCCCGTACATGGACCTCAGATATAGCGTTAAGAATAGCCAATTCGTATGAATCCTTGCACCCTCG
Source organism: Trichophyton rubrum CBS 118892 (assembly GCF_000151425.1). NCBI lineage: Eukaryota > Fungi > Ascomycota > Eurotiomycetes > Onygenales > Arthrodermataceae > Trichophyton > Trichophyton rubrum. Next base: position 13,594 of record NW_003456411.1, on the reverse strand, counting down.
CGCTAAGAATATAATCCCTGACCGAATGCAGAGTTTCATCCGTCACTTGGCAGCTTTCGACGACAAGAGCCAAGCAAAGCTCAGTCAACACGGATTTGGCTTTGCGATTGAGCTGGTGGGTATAAAAAATCCAAAAAAAAAAAAAGCAAAGAAAACTGAAAAAAGAAAAGAAAACGAGCGACCTCCACACTGAAAAAAAGTGTCAGATATTTGTAACTTTGGGGGCTGATCTGCAAAAACGCTCACTGTGTTTTTCCGTTGGATCCTCCGGCCCACGCTTTGTCCTTGCTCCCAAGCCGGATGTGCTTGGCATGACAAAGGAGGCCTCCACTCCCATAAGAACCCTGAGCTCTCACTACGAGAAAGAAGCGAGATCGATCTGCAAAGGGGAGGGGATCTCATTCGTATAACCTAGCATAGGACTAATCTCCTCATCTGGTTAGAGTGACAGTTTGAAGAGCTCTGTACCGGGGGGAAACAGTCGCCCACCACACAATAATGGGGTGATGAGCCTGACGACTTTCGAGATTGATCCTTCGGCCAACCGCCCCATCAGCCTGCGTCTCGGAGGATTTCCAATGCCATGGAAACATGGCAGTTGTCCGCCTGCTTGGGGATGACGATCGGATAGCCTGTGACAACGATGAAGTCGAGTTGAAGTCGAAAGCAACAAAAAAAAGTCTTTCGAGTTTTTGACCATTTTTTAACTTTTTGATTTCAAAAGAAGCCGCGGCCCGAGCCGACATCACATGACCACAATATTACAAATCACAATATGATTGGCTCTTGGCGATTGCGTGGGACGGTCTGTGTCTGTTCCCAATATCACACAGGAGACGAGAAGCGTTAAGTGAACATGCAAGAGTACTTTCGGCAACCGAATTCAAGATCATGCGGGAAGACGAGTCACTACTGGGTTGTGCCGATGTTCTCGAATGTGAAGGGCAGGCGAAAGGCTGACAGCACCTTGCATTTAAGTACATAGGCGAGACCATGCAAGCTTGTTTATGGTTCTGCCGTTTTTTTTCCCTGCCGAAGCCTTGTTATCAAACTCTGATATAGCTAATTAGTCTGTTTTTCTCTGCTAGGGGAAACCAACTAGTGTGACAAGCCCGACTACGGTTGGTTCACTCATCGGTTAGGAAGTTTTGTGTGTTGAGTCAAGAAAAGCTTCAACTGCATCCTTCGAGCGTCGGATGGATGTGATCAACGTGCCTGCGGCCACTTAGAGCCAAGGCGGATGCTATGCTCCACGTATGCCTATGCCAGCTTGCATACCATTTCCGGTATTAGGAAAGTGAGTTAAAAAACTAGAAATCGAAGTGGTAGGGGGAAACATGCAGCACCGATTTTCCGCGCCTGCCCTGCACGCCAGTCCCGATGAAAAGTACAGAGTACATGATCGATATAAGAGACCTACCAGTCATGATGTAATATTCTCCTTGACCCTAAAAAAGTTAGCCCCTGTTCTCGCCTTCTACCCATGCTGGAAAATTTTAAACATGCGGTAACGCTTACCCTGCTCTCGACTTTTTGCCTCAAGGGCCTATTTATAGCTGGAAGCAAGGGATTGTTGAGTAGAACTCCCCGGTCGTAAAACGGGATACCGACAAGGGACCTGCTCCTTCTGGACTGAAGGTCTGCAGGTGGCCGCGCTGATCTTTCTACACCACACGTATCCTTCGAACGCGGTGGCCCTACGAAAAAACCGCAAGATACCAGCCGAATTTGGGCCCTCCTTTCCTAGCCTCAACTCGTCGTTATCTTTTATCGAAACTAGAGGAGGTAACTCTCCACGAGCTGTCCCCTTTTCCGTTATTCCTTTTCTCTCTTCTAACCTCTTCGGATTGGGGAGCTTCTGCAACAGCTGTTGAACGGTGTTATCCTCCCCTTTGTTCAGACATGGGACTACAAGATATTCCCCAGGCAAGCCGTCATGGCACGTCAGATATTGAAGAGTGCATGAGTCTTTTGCATAATGATACGTATACCAATATTGACGGCGATGACACTCTTCCCGACGTCAATACTTATGCCGAGGCCACCCCTCAGGCACCCCAAGTTCAGCCTGGAGTACAGAGCATTGAGGCTGTAACTGTAGCATGGACCAGCGGTGCGCTTATCTTTGCATACGTGATGATCTGGGTCACATACTTTGTCGAAGGGATGTTACTCGCTACCACGAATGTCCTAACTCCCTACGTCACCTCCACTTTTGCCTTACATTCCTTGACACCAACAGTCGGAATTCTCAGCAGCGTCATAGGTTGTGTCACTAATCTTACCTTGGCCAAGGTTCTGGACGTGTTTGGCCGCCCTCAGGGGTACCTCTTCTGCATAATATTTGCTACGGCAGGGCTTGTCATGATGGCAATGTGCGGCAATGTCCAAGCATATGCCTCCGCACAAGTTTTTCAGACAGTGGGAAACAATGGAATACTCTATAGCCTAACAGTGTTCGTAGCCGACACTTCCTCGTTACGCAACCGTGGTCTGATGCAAGCAATTGTCAGCTCGCCAAATTTTATTACATGTTGGTTGGCTGGTCCGATATCCTCCACTTTCCTCGATGGTCCTGGCTGGAGGTGGGCTTTCGGCATGTTTGCCATACTTGTGCCGCTGATTACTCTTCCCCTCTTCCAGCTCCTGTTGATCAACTACCTAAAAGCCAAGAAAATGGGTCTGGTCTCGCAAAGTGACGGGAGTAACAGGGATCACCCAACCTTGCTCCAATCGCTTGTCTACTACTCCAAGCAGTTTGATGCCATTGGAATTATCCTCCTGTCTGCTGGGGTTGTCCTTTTCTTACTACCATTCAATCTCTATTCACTTCAAGGCTGGGGCTCGCCTCTAGTGGTTTCGATGCTACTTGCTGGGGGGATACTGATTGTTAGCTTCGTCGTCTGGGAGCGGTTTTATGCCCCCATCACATTTCTCCCTTACGCTCTCTTGCTAGACCGAACAGTGCTAGGCTCCTGCATTCTATCAGCTACGTTATTCGTGAGCTTCTGGTGCTGGAATAGCTTCTTCAGCTCCTATCTGCAGGTTGTCAATAACCTCAGTGTTGAGAATGCAAGCTATGTTGTGCAGACTTACACTGTATGCTCAGTTTTATCTGCCATTGCGATCGGTAGCATGATCCATTACACGGGACGTTTCAAACCAGTGTGCCTCTACATCGGGATTCCGCTCAGTGTGTTGGGTTCCGGGTTGATGATATACTACTGCAAGATCGACAGCAGCGTTGGCTATATAATCATGTGCCAAATCTTCATTTCCATAGCTGCTGGCACGATCATGATCTGTGACGAGGTTGCAATTCTAGCGGCTGCGTCACATCAACACGTTGCGGTCTGTATCGCTGTGTTAGGAATGTTTGGAAATGTTGGAGGTGCCGTGGGCCTAACGGTTGCTTCTGCTATCTGGCAAAGTGTCTTCCCCTTGAAGCTGGCAGAGTATCTTCCTGCCCAAGAGCTTTCCAGGCTGCCTGAGATCTACCAAAATCTTTCAATACAGCTGTCGTATCCTATTGGATCTACCACACGCCTGGCTATTCAGCATGCGTACCGTGACGCTCAGATATGCATGCTGGTAGTTGGCACCGCAGTTTGGGTTGTCGGGTTCTTCTCCGTTCTGGTCTGGAGAGACATCAACGTAATCGGAGTTAAACAAAACAAGGGGCATGTTTGGTAACTCACTAGCTAGCGAGTTAGTTAGCGGGTTCCACCGTGCAGTGGGCTTTCTCCCCAAATGCCGTGTCGGAGGAGTGGGTGGGTAGGGAGTGTTTTGTTCCATGGGTTAGTTAACGAGTTATACGGAGTTGGAGCTATCTCGGTTTTTTTTTTTTTTTTTTTTTTTTTTTGCAATACGGAGTAACTAGTTACAGTAACTTAGTCAGTTGGTTGGTTATTTCACTGAAGCTATCCTCACGAAGGATGAAAAAAACAGCCTGTCCACTCCATTAGTTAGTTAACTATTGAATCTGGTCAACTTGGCTCGGGCAGTGATAGATGTCTCCTGAGACTGCCTCTGTTCAACCGCACCGATAATTGTCCCAACAACCCCCAAGCCGTCAAGGTCAGGGCTTATTGACAGCCTCCCATGTTAAATTAAACGAGTGAACGAGTGATCGACTAGTCAGACCGCACAAGGCTTGTTTTCTAGATCATTCGTATTTGGAGTTTGCCTCGCAAAGCCAAATCTTATTATGTTCTTCAAGGAGTATTACCAGATGATTGCATAACATTTTATATATACAGGGAGCCGACTCTAATTTACGGGCCGCATCTCCGTGATAATAATATCCCATAGGTCTTATTTTAGATACCAAACACGTTCACTCCTATCTTGTCTCCATATTTTTTCCTTTATTTCAATGAGTGAACCAGTTGGTTAGCTAATTAATAATAATTTTTTCCCAGGCAGAGTTTGTTTTTAGCCCAAGTGAAAACATCATCCAGGACAAATCAAATAGGCGGTTCATGTACGGAGTACTTCGTACTTTGCACCCTCCTCCATACATCCCAGCACACGGGAAGAGAATGACGAACCTGGCCGTCCCAGGCCATCTTGAAAAATGACCGATACCCGCCAGCCAGAAACCCGCTGCCTAGCTTGTCATATCCGCCAGCGAAGGAAGCAAGCCAAGCTCAGCCGGCCTCTTGAGCTATGCATCTGAAGAATCCTTCCAGCCCTTACTTTCGCTGGTTATACGTAGAAGAATATGAGGCACAGGTGCCTCAGGTCCCGCCATGCTTCCCTTCATTTGCCCTGTTTCGTTTCTTTTTCCGTCTTCTTCCTTTTATACGGAACGCTGTTGACAGATCATCCCTGAATCCCGCATCGGTGTCTGGCCAGGGAGCCAGACAGGCATATACGCTTCGGCCGCCGGAGAGATTTGGCCATGGCATGTACTTTATACGACTGTGGGGGCCATCAGGAATATATTAATACCAAGAATAGGCACACAAGCAGATACTTCCCACTCCTGCGTCCTCTCCTCTCGCTGGCTGAGCATCCCGATACGGAAGGACGGCGTTCGTGTCAAGCTGAAGGCGACGGCGGACTACGGCCGGGAACAACTGGCTGATCTTCACCGCGTTGGTGTCCTTCTTTGACTAAAAATCAAAAAAAGAGCACTCCCTGGAGGTTCCTCCTCCTGCAGACATTTGTATATATGAGCTATACACCAACCCTCTTGACAATAATGTGAATCTGGAGTGAACGAGGCCGTGTGTAACCATCCTGATACTATATTTGTCCAGGAGAAATGCCACAGTCAATCAGCCCTGTGGAGAGTAGCAGCTCAAGGCAGCCGGGTCACCAGCTTGCCTTGCGGGCGTGGATATCGTTCTCCCGTCTGTCCGCACTCTCTCATCCTCCCTCCGTCCTTTTTTTTTTTTTTTTTTTACCCCATAACTACTGGTCAACAAGCTACGATGCTACCTAACTAATGTCAGTTCAGTTTTACGATCAGGGCTTCGTGACCGGACGACGCCCGAGTAGTATTGACAAACAGTCTTCCCGTGCTGCCAATGGAACTGCTTGACATCTGAAACAGCGTCTTGTGATCGATTTAGGAGCAAAAGTTCTCATGCTTGAGGCTAAGGAGGAGCACCTGCATGCAATGCTCCAGCAGTCCCCAGTTTTCTCGCCTGGACAAGTCTTTCTGCGGCGATAAAAGGGCTGAAGCTCCAGGGCAGGGCCGTCGCCCGCTGGCACCCGTTAGCTCTCTGCAAAAAAGGAATAACTACCGTACGCAACAGGCCTCAGAGGCATCACAAATTGGAGACATCTCCATCTAGCATGCTTTACTTCCGGCTGCTTCGGCACAACATCCAGCTCGCTAATAATAATGAAAATAATAATAATGAGTGATCTGATCGTCCCGGAATTGCCAGCCAGTTACGCCCCTGTATTTGCAGACTCGCGGCACCGCAACTATACGCAAGAAGCTAGTCAAGGCTGCGAGCAGTAAACTCTTCAATACAAAAATCTAGAAAAACTCTTGTTACAATCGCTCGAACTATGGAATCGCCCATCGCCGTAGTTAGCGCAAGCTTGCAGTCCCTGGAACTTGTTCTCCTGGCGAAAACTAATTAAGCTCTCCCTGAGAGCCTGGCGGGCAGTATAAATATAAAGCCCCTTTTTTCTCCCTTTTCCGTTCGGCATCTTCCCCAGACGACTTCCACAGCATCCTCTGCCTCTGGCCTTTCCTCCAGCTGTTACTCTGCTGGACAACGAACCACGCAGAGAGCGTCAGGCCGGTAGCCGCCGAAAGAAGAAGCCCTCCGGTGTGATGATTCCACATACATCTGGCAGCGCTCAGCCACAAGATGATCTGAGCAGACTTGAGCAGGTTTAATCAGTCTTTGTCTGTTTCGCGATTGCAAATAAGCCATATCAACGGAGTACCTAGTTGACTCGTTTCCAAAATCTGACGGGTTGCCTGTCCTTTTCTTGATGGAGCCCCCCCCGGGAATCCCAAGACGCCCGAAACCACGAACATCCCAGCAGGCCCCAAGACGCAGACGGAGCTAGCGAAGCAAAAAACCCACCAGAGCGCTTGAAACAAGTCAAACCGGCAAGGAACTGAGGTGAATCGAGCTAATTATCATTGGCAGCTCGCGTGTTCATGCAAGCGACGCAGACGCAGGAGCAAAAACGGCTTGCAATGCAAAGATCAATCCAAGAGCAGAAGAAAAGAAAAGCCAAAGAAAATGAGAATCCCAGGCAGGTTTTCTCTGAGCTGATCAACTTATTATTTATTATTTGCTCATCTATCGTCCGGCTTACCTGCCTGCGCCAGTCCGGGATGCGAGATGATTGCATTGCCAGTTGCCAGGGGGAGGACGGGGAGAGGATAAAGAGTGCTGCGGGAGCCGTCCACCATCCGCTCCCAGGGACCGCCAGGCTTTCCAGTCAAAGCAACGAGGAGTTTAAGAGTTAGCTAGTTAGCTGGCGACGAGAAAGTCAGCGGGATCGGGGTTTGCATTAATTATATATGGCGATGGGAGAAGAGGCCAAATACCCGGCAGAGTCGCCGCCAGCGACACCAGCGACGGCACCAGCGGCCGCAGCGGACGAGGAGAAGCAGCCGGCGGCCATGGCTACGGACAGCAAGGGGCTCGACGCAGAGGCACCGCAGGCCGGAGTGCAGCAGGTCGAGGCCATCGCGACGGTCTGGTCGATGACCTCGCTCGTCCTGACGTACGCCTTCATCTGGATTGTCTACTTCATCATGCAGATGGAGATGGGCGTCGTCGCGGCGCTGACCCCCTTCGTCACCTCCGCCTTCCAGCACCACTCGCTCACGCCGACGGTGGGCATCCTCAGCAGCGTCATTGGCGGCGTGTGCAACCTGACAGTCGCAAAGATCCTCGATGTCTTCGGGCGGCCTCAGGGGTACGGCATGTCGCTCGCCATTGCAACCGCCGGCCTTGTCATGATGGCGGCCACCGCCAACGTCGAGACCTATGCCGCAGCGCAGGTGTTTTGGACCGTCGGCAGTAACGCCTTGCTCTACAGCATCAATATCTTTGTCGCCGATACGACCAGCATGCGGAACCGTGGCCTGATGACCGCCCTCGCGGCCTCGCCCAACATCATCACCATCTGGCTGAGCGGGCCCATCTCAGAGGGCTTCCTGGAAGGGCCCGGCTGGCCCTGGTGCTTCGGGGCCTTCTCGATCATCGTTCCCGTGCTTTGTCTGCCGCTGCTGGGCGTCGTCTTGCACAACTACTTCAAGGCAAAGAGGCAGGGTGTCATCGCCTCGTCCACCAGCCGCAGGACCCTCTGGCAGTCCTTCCTCTACTACTGCCGTGAGTTCGATGCCATCGGCCTTTTGCTCCTCACGGCCGGACTCACGCTATTTCTGCTGCCCTTCAACCTGTATGCTCTGCAGCCGCTGGGCTGGCGCTCCCCCTTGGTCATCTGTCTGCTTGTCTTCGGCCTGGCGCTGATGGTTCTCTTTGCGTTGTGGGAGAGGTACTTTGCTCCGGTCAATTTCATCCCCTATCCCCTGCTGCTTGATCGCAACCTGATCGGCGCATGTCTGCTGGGAACAGTCCTCTTCATCAGCTTCTTCTGCTGGAATAGCTTCTTCAGCTCCTTTCTCCAGGTCGTCAACGGCCTCAGCGTGACCAAGGCCAGCTACGTTGTCCAAATTTATAGTCTCGGCAACACCATCGCTGGAATTGCTGCTGGTGTTGTGATTCGCTATACAGGCCGCTACAAGGCGATCACACTCTATGGTGCCATCCCAATATACACCCTCTTCATGGGCCTGATGATCTACTTCCGTGGTCCAGAGGCTAATATCGGCTATATCGTGATGTGTCAGATCTTCATCGCCTTTGCCGGCGGAGTCCTCATTATCACCCCTCAGATCGCCGCCATGTCTGCCGGAAACCACCAGCAGATCGCCGCCATCCTTGCAATCTTATCTATGTTCTCGGCCATTGGCGGAGCTATCGGTCTTACCGTTGCCGGTGCCATCTGGCAGTCCGTCTTCCCAGCCAAACTCCTCGAATACCTCCCCGTCGAGGAACAGGCCAATCTTCTTGAAATCTTCGGCAAGCTGGAAGTCCA
>NW_003456411.1:3749-4905 GCF_000151425.1 Trichophyton rubrum CBS 118892 | reverse complement strand
CTACCCTATCGGCTCCCCGGGTAGAATCGCCATCCAACGCGCTTATGGAAGTGCGCAAACCAGTATGCTCACAGCCCGGTACTACTATATGGGCGATCGGATTTGCTGCCGCCGCTATTTGGAGAAACGTCGATGTAAAGCAGATAAAACAGGTCAAGGGACAGGTTATTTAGAAGAAAGGGAAAAACGAATAAAAAATAAAATAAAAGCTGGGCGTTTTTGGATAATCGATGGCTCGGCATAGCACAGTATAGCATGGCATAGCGTATACATATATAATGAGTGTGAAATGTTGATTATTTTCGTCTCTTGATTCAACGTGTTCTAATAGCCTCCAGAGCTTATCACCATGCAATATACATCGCAGTCCTACATTTACAGACAAGTTCTATAGTAGCTTTCTTGTCTTATATTTCCAACCTTCGTGTAGTTTTTAGATAACCACAAAATCCACTATTTTGTCTCTATATATACATCGTGCACCCAATTACTAACTTATTCAAGGATTATAGTTCTTACCAATATAGTATATCTAGTGAGAGAAAAGCAATAAATAGAGTCGAGAAGGCAAATATATATATATATATATTTATAGAAATTATTAAAATATTAGTAAAAATTCTTATATTTTAAGTAGTATATTAATTATAAGTATTAAAGATATTAAATAACCATTACTAAGTAAATTAAAAGTTTGAAAATTTAACTTCCTCTTATAATTAATAAAGCTATCTATTAAGTATTAAAGCTTTTTAATTATTTTTAATAAAAGTTTAATTATTTATTTAAGTATTTATATTTTATTTTTAATTTAATTATTTTAATTCTTTTAATTTTATTATTAATATTATATACTATACACGAGATGATATTATATTATATTAAAGTAAGTTAATTAATATTATTTAAAGAGAATATTATATTTAATAATATTATAATATACTATTATAATAATATAGTTATATATAAGAAATATTATATATTATAATTTTAAAAAGCTAATATATAAAATAGAATATATATAATATATAAAAATAAATTAAAATATAATAATATTAGAATATAATAGTAGTAAAGAGAATATAAAATTATAATAAAAGAATATTAATTAGACTTTTTAATTACTTATTTAATATAGCTAATAATATTATTATTA
>NW_003456411.1:0-1538 GCF_000151425.1 Trichophyton rubrum CBS 118892 | reverse complement strand
TTTTATAGTAAAGTATTATTTTTTATCTAATTTTAGTTTTATAGAGAGTTATTAATTAAATATTATTAATAAAAATCTCTATAGTACTTTAAATTAGAGTAATTATACTAAATATAATTAAAATAAATATAGTAAATATAAGTTTAAATAATAACTATTATAATATAACTATAGTATTTTATAAATATATTTAAATAATATAATAAATAAGAATAATAGTATTATATTTATTAATAGTTATAGTAAATACTATATATTTTAAAATATATTAATTAAACTTATTATAGAAATAATAAATAATATTTATATATTAATTAATAGTTTAAATAATAAATATAGTATTTATAAAGTTTAAAAATATAAAAAAAATTTTAATAAAAATTTTGGTAATATTAAATAATATAAAGTTTAAAAAGAAAGTATCTAATAAATTATAATAATAAATAAATATTAATATAATAAAGTTTATAAAATATATTATTATAAATTATTTAATAAATAATATTTTAAATACTAATATATTTTATAAGTCTAATATAGAATCTTTATTATTATTTTTAAATTTATTAGTTATTTTTATTATTATATTAATTCTTAATATATATTAAGATACTAATTTATCTATTTTTAGTTAGTTAACTATAGTAGCTTTATTAGAAGATATTTCCTTAGTAGTATTATTCTTATAATATTTAATAGATTTAGATATAGTAAAAGTTATTAAACTAGTAATAGAGTTATTTTCTATATTAATATTCTTTAAAGTATTATTAAAATTAGATATAATATTATTATTATATTTTATAGAAATAGTAATAACTTTTTTATAAATATTACTACTTTATAAAAAGTTATTATTAATACTATAAAAAAACTAATATAAGTAGTATTTAGTATTAAATTTTTATACTTTAATATTATTAAAATAATTAAATAAACTATTTATACTTTTTAAATAAAGATATATTAGTAGTTTAGATACTACTATATATTTACTTACTTAAAAATATTCTAATATAGTCTTATAGTTATTTAGATTAGATACTAATAATAGAACTATTATTTATAAGAGGGATTTATAGTAGTAGTAAGTAATACTATTTTTAAAATAAGCTAGTATTTTACCTTTAAAATATTTATAATTATAATAATATTAAGGTAGATTAATAGAAATTATAAAAATATACAAACGGTATAATTCAAAAAGAAATAAATATAATAAGATAATAATCAACCTAATAAATAGATTAAAGAAGAAACTCTATAATAATAAATATAGATAAATATAAATATAAGTCAACTAAATAATATTCCATAAAAGAAAAAAATAATAATATAAGAAATTCAATATAGAAAAACTTAAAATATAACTAAGAAATAATAAAATTAATAATAGATAACTAAAAAAAGAAAAATAAAATATTAAAATATTATTTTAATAATATATTAAAGATATTTAAATCTCTAATACTTAATAAAATTAAACTAGATATTTAATATATTTTATCTAATTATACTAATCACTTTCTAAATATATT
>NW_003456410.1:13916-17241 GCF_000151425.1 Trichophyton rubrum CBS 118892 | reverse complement strand
CACTAGTCGTAACTCTGGAGTGTTAATCACGTCAGTATATATATATAATATATATATCTTATAAGGGTAAATAGTTTTAGAGGATTAAATTAAAGATATTTTTAAGTAATCGTTCTCGATATAGGTATACTTATTAGGTAGTGTTAAGTAATAAGTTATTAATATAATAGTATTAATAGAAAACCTAATAAACTTGGTAAAGAATTAAGGTAAAGAAAGTTTAAGTTAGTAATAAGTTAAGAGATTTAATATAGTACGAGTCGACTTATATAGAAAATATAAATAATATAAAACTTAGAAAAAAGGAATAATAAATAAAGAAAAAATCTCTGTAGGACAGATAACTATCTAGCTATTTAGGTAGGACTTAACGCAGTAGAATAATTATAAAAGGGGTGTAGTATTTAATATAGTAAAAAAACTAGTATTCACTAGGATTATACTCTATATCTGGCAGTTTATAACGAGTGTAGTATAGTATAAAAAATTTAGGTAGGACTTAATATATCACTGAGTAGTTGTAGGGGTATTTATATTTAATATTAATATTTAGGTTAAAACACTATAGTTTACTTGAAGTTTCCGATATATTAATCTGATAATAGATTTAATTAAATAGTCGCCTCTTATTAGATGGGGGGAATTTAGCGCTCTTTTATTAGACACAACCTTATTTAGTTACTTAGTATAACTAGTTTATCTTTACTTATCCCCAGAACTTCCTAACTTTACTATCGTAATCAAGTTGAAGTATTCGATATTTAACTACTATAGTGCCATCTTTTCATCTTTATTATCACACTATACTATATCTTTAAAATACTGCTAGTTATAAAGTATAACTTGAGTGAATAATTGTCTATTATAAATACCACTAGTGAAGATCTTCTTTTTATAACTATTTTCCGTCTTTTAAGTTATAGTAAGTCAAAATTTCTTACCTCTTACTTACTAGTAAAGGAAAGTCCCTCTCTTTAATTAGTGGTTCAATATATTATCTTATCTTCCCTCACTTAGAATTTTTTTACCTCTTATTTTTCCCACCAACTTTAACTTATTTTTAGAAAACGCTTCATAACCTATAACTAATAGAACTCCCTTAACTACTAGTGAGAGTCTTATTTATTAATTTAGTCTACCTTCTTCCGATCTTTATCTACTCCTACCACTTCCTGCTTAAATATTTGCTCTCCTTGTATTTATACTATAATGGAGCTATATTAATGACGAGGAATATAGCCTTAGCATACTACTATAAGAATAAATAGAGAACTTTAATAATAGAGATAGATAGTAGACTATACTCCTCGACCCAAGCTCGCTCCTAGATATAGAAGTACTACTACCCTGAAGTAAGAAATAAGAACCGACTATAACTCTAAAAAGAAACACCCTATCCAACTTACGAACGAGCTTAGGTTTATAATAGAAAAAGAAGACTTATAGCTATTTACTACTATATTAATAGTCAATAATCGTAAGCTTTATAGCAGTATTAGTTTACTAATATAGTGCTTTAAAACTACTACTATCAATACTTCTTCAGGTAGATCGAGATATTCTTAAAGACTTAGTATATACTATATACTTTCAATAAATATATTACTAACTAAATCTTATATATATAGATATGTCTCTTAATAATACTATAATAGTCGATAACGACTCGGACACAATAAGTATATTTAGATAAAGGCTTGATGATATTAAGAAGGTCGAAGCTACTATAACACGCTCTACTACCCGGGTATAAATAATTAGAGTTAATATAGTATACTATTTATATATTAACTATATATCCCGTCTGTAAATCCGACTAACTATCATTTATCTTAATAGTAATAGAATAATAAGTAAAGATTAGATCTCTTTCTTTATTCTACCGAAACATCTAATTAACTTAAGCGATCCTTCTATAGCAATTAAGTTAATAAATATTATACTTAACTATAATAATTATATCCTCCTAACTCACTATAGTAAGTATAGTAAGGATAATAATCGTCTCGCAGTTTATATTAAAAAAGCTCGTGTCTAGAGAATAGATATTTATATATCTCTAGCTACTAACCAACAACTATATATATATAATATATTTATAACTAATTCGAAGTATAGTATTCTCTAAACTTCTATTAATACTATCACCTAATACTTTTATAGTACTAATATAATCACACTCTTTATTAAAAGCGGTGAATCCTTTTCCAAGTATCTAGATATACTACGAGCATAATTTATATAATAATTAATAGAAAACCTACTACTTACGTGGTTCCTAGAGGAGTAGAAGAAAGTAACTAGACTCTTTCTCTAGGCTAGTAATAACCAAGTCTGACCTCGCGAGGAGTAGCTGGTTATAAATATACTAGGTATAAATTTATTCTTATCTTTTAATAAGTATATAGTAGCTATTGATATACTACTTCAAGTAGAATATAATAATAGATAGATCTTAATTAAGTAGTTTATAGATATATATATAACTAAACTTCTTAATATTAGTATTACCTCTTCTTGGCGATACTTAATAGCTATATTTATTAAGGAGTTTACTTAGGTAGATATCCGCTTATAACTATTAGATTGGCTTTATATATATATTAACCCTATAAATAGCACGGTTAATAGCAATATATAGGTAACTATAGTTCTAAAGACTTAATAGTATATACTACCGAATATTTACCTCGCACTTTTAGTATAGCTATAGTATAAAATAGATATATATTGGAAGAATAATAAAGTCTATATAGCCCTCTCGATTACTAAAATACCTAGTACTATATCTTAGATAGATATATTATTAGTTATTAATAATATACTAAGCGTGGACCTTCACCTTTAGTATATTAATTCTAATAAGCTATATTTATATTAAGTCGATTCCCTTTATTAGATTTAAACTAGATATAAAATATTAATTTATATTTAATATTTACTACTAGTAAACGACTTTATATAACTTCTAAAATATAGCTTATATAATAATCTATAACCTATAGATAAATAGAAATACTAGTATATTCTCCTCGAAAAGCCCGAATAATTAGCTACTACTCTTAGACTTAAGGGTAAATAGAAGGAGGCACTTCTATAGTTATAGAAGTTATAAAGTGGCTTCCTCCTTATTGATAGCTCGCCGGGAACAGGAAAATCACACTAGGCGTTAATAATCCTAATACCCCTTTTAGAAATACCTCTAAAACTAAATATACTTATACTAATATAGGGAAGGTTCGTAGCCTATAGAGAGGACATATTTATATAATATCTATATAGCTAGGTCACTCGATATAGACTAGATAGATATAGCTACTAAAGC
>NW_003456410.1:1847-13780 GCF_000151425.1 Trichophyton rubrum CBS 118892 | reverse complement strand
TATATACATCTCTACTAACTAAATAGATATTTTTCTTATTAATACCAAAAAGTCCTGTCCTACTAGACCGACAGATAGACCTAAGTTCTACTCTAGGAGTCAAGAAGATATAGGCGATAATAATAGTTTGTTAAATATAATTATAAAAACCTATTAGAATATAATTAAGGTTACCCCCTAAAGTATTTGCGATCGTTATATAGTATAGTTCGACCTCAGTCTTAGAGTATAGATATTATAATATATTAGTGCCCTTAAGAACAAACTATTAAGTAGACTTAGATTAGTACTAGATAAGAATATATTCTATAATATATATAAGTATCTAGAGGCTTTTATAGATAGAAAAGAGTATAACTTAGATAAATTACAGAGCTATAAAGAGAAGATAAGAGATATCTATAATTATATTCTAACTAATATAGATATTTTGATTACTACTCTCTCTAATACTACTAGTTTAGCTCTTCGCTAGGTAGCTCGTCTAAATATTATTATTATTAAAGAGGCCGCACATACTAGGGAGTACGAGGTACTTAATATCTTTTCTAGATACCCTATATTATCTTTTATCTAAATCGGCGACCCTATATAGTTACCCCCGTATATTAGCTTAGTCTTAAATCAAAGTAGTTTTAAGAATTAGGTATATATATTATTATTCAATCGCCTATAGGCTAGGGGAATTTAAAGCATAATACTAATACTTTAATATTATATAACGGAGGATATATATAAAATTGTTTCTACTAACGCGTATTTGAGGCAGCTATTGATAAATACTACCTTATTAGATACCTCTTTTATCGAAAAAATTTGCGCTACAAATATATCGCTTTTTAATATAGGGATAATGTCACATCCAGGTATCCACCTTTTAACAAATATATACTTAATTATCATGTATTTAGCCTTTATCTTAGTTATCGTGTCAACCGTATAATATCATCGATAGAGTGACCAACGTTACTTAGACACAATAATAAAGATATCTTAATCTTAACTAACGATACTATACTAATATATAGTAGTATATCCTCTCCTTCGTTCTAACGCCCCTAGGTATATCAGAAGCTTCCGCTATATTAACTGCTCGATAATATTTGTTATGATTTGATTTTATTCTATCCTATTCTAACTCTTCTATTTATATACTAACCTCTAACTTACAGTCTACAGTTTATGATAACTTAACTTTCTCTTATCTTATAATAACTCGACCTAATAATTTAACTATACTATATTATTATCCCCTGCTGTTTTTTGGGCCTATATCGAATATTCCAGATAATATTCTATAGCTTGCCCTATAGTTTAAGATATTCCGAGTGGCTCGATACGTAGGATATAATCAGTTTAATTCAGATATAGTGATAAGGATAAACTATATCGTCTCCCTACAATAAGGTATACACCTAGTTATAGTATAAATACTTATAGACTAGCCTATTAATCGCCTATCTTTAAACGCCGTCGTTAAGAGGTTTTTATCTTTAACCGACAATTTTGCTAATTCCCCCACTTTCTATATCTAGCGATAGACTAACTAACCTACTATATTAGGTAATTTAATTAAAGAGCTAATATATCCTTTAGGGCGATCCCGTTCTCAATCTTAGTCATTATATCTATTCCGTGATACCACCTAGCGATATATACCCTAGCTACCAGCCTCTATAGTAGCACGAACTATACGTCTTAAATTAGTAATACTAATACCGATACTAGCCTTCACTATACCTAGGTAGCCTATTCTGGATATACTATTATCTACAACGGAACCCCTTTCTAATATACTAGAATAATTCTCCTGCTCCTAAAGTCTAGTTATCTCTAAACTATATTTAGTAGATTTTCGCTTTAAGAATACTATGGCCCCAAACACATTATAAATAGAGGGCGATAACGCTTAATTAATAGCTATTAGTGATAGTATTACTTAAATACTCGGATAGCTACGCCTCCTATAAGATCAAATAATATATAATACCTAAAGGATAGCCGAGCTAGATAGACAAAGAAGAGAACAAGCTATAGTATTAGTGATAGACTTACCTATAGGGAATAATCTAGGAAACCAACCTCTAAATAGGAATAGATAGTTAGGATAGGACGACTCTATCTCTTATATATCTATGACAAATAGCTCCGTTCCCATCTCTATAATATAGAAGACTAAAGAATTGGGATACTTCTACCCCGATATAAAGGATCACGTAGATAGACCTATTATCTAAGTTAATTAGTATACTTACTATAGGAGCGTGTATATTTTTATTAATAGGATAAAGGATCTCGCAATTACTAAAAGCGAAAATCTTATTAGAGCAAATATTTAAACCAGCCTGTGAGGTCATATATTAGAGTAATATATAGTCAAATTAATAGAAATAGAGAAACGTGTAATAACGGCATTTAGCCTATAAGCTAGCTAGATAGATATATTAACTAAACGCTTTAAGCCTCGAGTTACCAAAGCCTTAGCTACTATAACAAAGCTAATATTTTCTATATCTAATATATATAAAGGAAATAATATCCGCACGTATATATATACTATATTTCAACACGCTTAGGCAGTAAATATAGAGTTTACCTATAACTAGCTAACGCAAGTATAGAACGGCCTATTACTAGACTTATAATATAATATCTCGAAGTCTACTCCCTTAACTATATAGGCCGAATTCCTTAATTACGTCGAAGTAAAGTTAGATATTTAGATAGATATTATATAATACTGTGTAAATAATAGTAAGTAGAATCATTAATAGTATAACTGTAATAACTATTAGCCACAATATTTCGCATAAGACAGATCTAATAATTATAGAGATAGAGGACGTGGCTCTAGTAGAGAACGCTTTACTTACTATTAATAAAATAGAATAAACCCCGCGATAGATGTCTATTAGAATTAGAATTATAATTATCGATAGGATACGACTCAGACATCACTATTTAGTGATTAAAATAAGACTAGTTACTAGCCTGGTAAGACTGGTGGTTAACTACTAATAGCAAATAAGCTAGCATACCGATAATATAATGGCTATAAACCAAATAATCGCCAACCCTGGAATTAAAGCAACCCTCTATAATAGACGGCTTATAACGCGATATAATAACTACTAGAAAATATAGTTAATAAATAGTAAACTTGTCCCTACTATAGTATAATTAACTTAGACACTTATAATTAGGAAGGCTATAAGGACTATAATAATTAAGGCTAATATAAGGATAGCTAAGAAGTCGACGACCTAGCCTATATAGATTTAGCCTATAATTATAATAGTTTTACTCTCGATATATATAATACGACTAAGGCTACTATAATTAGTTATATTAACTATTAAGCCACCTTCGCCACGTAGAATAAGTACCTATTATATCTATACCTAGAAAAAGTTATTACTACCTATAAATTATATAGTCAAGGTTTTACTAGTACTAATAAGCTATATACCTATATAAAGGCGGCTAGCTATATATCTACGACTAAAGACGCCTCTACCCTACTAGCTAAAGCTCTTCTGGTAGTACTAACTAAGGAGACTATCCTAGTTATTATATCTACTTATTTAGATACTAATAAACCTAAATCTAGTTAGCTATTTAGACCGTGGTAGTATACTACTACTCTTATTTATATATAAGACCCGGCCGATAGTATTTATATCTATCTTAATATAGATAGTAGTATTACTTTAATAAACGCTACTATTATTAAAGATATAGGCCTAATAGTCTAAGAAGCAAAGCCTATTATAATTAACGGAATTAGTTAGAATTCTACTATCGGTTATATTAAATTCTACCTTCACGTGCCTGGCTCCCTAATAGAAGGTCCTACGCAAGGTCCTACTATTACCTAAATAATTATTGAAGCACACGTTATACTATAGTTAAAGGCTAGGTTACTACTTAGTACTAATACTCTAATACCAGAAGGTATTATTATCGATTTATATTATCGTAAATCTATCTTAGGTTCTTATTAAAACTTATAAGTCCCGATAATAGTTATTACTAGGGCACACTACTAATAGAATAAATCTATCTATATAGCTCGTTAGACTATTGTGCCGCTATACTCTATAGTACGTATCCTAATCAAGATAAATAAGACTAATCTACCTAATAACTATAACTACGTCTTCGAACTAATATACTCTAAAGTATCTCTTTTTACCTATCTTATTAATAATTCTATTAACTATATAGAGGCAGCCAACTATATAGCTGCGCCTATAACGATATAGTATAAAGCCTATTTAGAATCCTTATTAGATTTTAATATTACCGCTATATCGCAGGTTATAGTATATACCGCTAACATAACTACCACTTAACCCGGTATTTATATAGAAAAACCTTTAATAGTTAAAGAATTTAATAAATTACCTAATAGTATATTAGTTTATAGTAATATAGCTATAGTTAACGTATTTACTTTAATGATTAATATATATAATATATAGGGGGACACTCTACGCGTTGTTAATATACCTGAAGAAAGATAGATAATAATATCTCTAGTTAATAGTTAGGAAGATAAAATTCCTAAGTAGAAGGTCTACTAATTTAGCTCTAAGGACTATTAATATATAGATAAGACCTTTAACAAACTTTACTAGCAAGGTAGAATATCGTGAATTAATAATTATACCCCTTCCGGTTACCTCGTCTTCGTGGTATAGAAGATTATTATTACCCTAGATAGAACTAAAAGGGAAAAAGGTCGTATAGTTATCGATATTTACAGTTTTAATAAAATTATTATTCCCGATATATATCAAGTACTAGCCTAGGAAGATATTATCTACCTAGTTGCTAAATATAAATATATCTTTATTTTTGACGTAGCTTCCTTTTTCTATTAATAGCGCCTTAGATCAGATTATAGGTCTAGAGCTACTGTCGTCTCCTATAGAGGATAGGAGATTTTTAATATAGCTATTATAGGCTATATTAATTTAGTCTAATATATATAATAACAAATTAATATTCTCCTATATCCTTATCATACCTTCTATCGCGTGTATATTAACAATATCGTCGTTACCTCTCACACTATAGAAGAATACTAGGAATATTTATATCAGGTTTTCAAGACCCTAGAGAAATATAGCGTCTCCCTATAGCTATCTAAATTATATATAGTATATCCTTCTATCTAGTTACTAGGATAGAGGGTAGACGCCATTGACTTATCAACTATTCTAGATAAGATAAAAGCTATCCTCTAGCTTTAGTTTCCTAGAACGCTAAGATAGTTAAAAACTTACCTAGAGATAATAGGAGCCCTACGATAATATATCTATAAATATATAGCTAAGGCAGAACCCCTCTAATTACAAAAGAAGATACTACTAAAGAGCACTCTAATAAAGGGTATACCATAAAAGCAATATATAAACAGGACGTCGCTTAAACTAATAAAAAATAAGCTTAATAGTTTCAATACCTTATAGAAATAGTTTAGTTATCTAAAGTTTCTTATTTATTATAACCCTATATATCGCCAATATATAGAAATAGACTCTTCTAAAGAAGGCAGCTATAGTGCCACACTATACTATATTAAGGATGACTTTACCTACGCCGATATTTCCAAGCCCCCACTATAGTTATAATAATAACTAATTCTCTTCCTTAGTCACTCTCTCATCGACGTTAAAATAAGATACTAATCTATAGAACTTGAAGTCACTGGCTTAATCTAGATATTATATAAGGTTAGATATATAATAGAAGCTGCCTCTATAATACTCCCACCCGTTATCTATATAGACTATAGTTCCACGATAGCGATAACCATATAGACTACTCTAAACTCTATATCAACTAAATAACTAAACCTTAGATTAGTACGTACATTATAATATATTTAGTAATTTTATCTACTTATTTACCACTATCTAGGTATCACAAATACTATCGTAGATACTTTATCTCGGCTACTAAGTCTATCTAAACCTAGAAAGGATAAGAAACCTAGTCTTAACTACTTATAGGCCTATATTATAGATAGATAGACTATAGACTACTTCATCACGTCCCTAGTATAGTTATAGCCAGAATTTAAAATATGTATACGACAGGCCTACTAATAAGATAAATAATATAAATTGATACTAGAATAGCTATAGATATAGTAGGATACCACTATCCTATATATAGAAAGAGAATACTTACTATATATAGTTGATATAGATAGCACCGAACGCCTATATATCCTAAAACTATTATAGAAAGATATCTTCACTATAGTATATAATAATAACTCATACTAAGGATACGATAAATACTAGCTATATCTCTAATACTTTAGTATCTTTTAATACTTAAAATATCTTAAATAATATATCTAATACTATTATATCTATTAATAATATAAAATATCATATCACAAGCCCTATAGGTTACTACAATCTATTCTACCTAAGGAGAGACCTTTTGATACTATTATCATTGACTTTATCCTTACCCTACTATTAAAAAGAGGCTTTAACCAGCTTATAACTATTATATACAAGTTTATAAAACGACTTAGGTTTATTCTAGAATATAATAACTAGACGGCTACCTAATAGGGCTAAGCCCTTTTAAACACCTTAATAATTAGAGATTGGAACATCCTAACGTATATTATATTAAATAAAGATCCTAAATTTCTCGCTGATCTCTAGAGAGCTATCTTTATCGGATTGGACGTCAAGCTTCTATACTTAATAGCTTAGTACCCCTAAATAGATAGATAATCGGAATGGATAAATCAGATAGTTAAAATTATATTATATTATTATTTCGCGTAAGTAGACTATAATACTAACTAGATAAGTTATCTACCGTATCTACAAGTAGCTATTAACTTAGTAATTTATATATCTACTAGCCATTCCCTATATAACGTTAGGTTCGGTCTTAATTTAAAAAACCCTCTTATATTATTATAAAAACTACTACTGAATAAGTAGGACTTTATATATAGACTGGATATCGCTAATGCTATTAAATAGGCTACAGTATATATAAAGATAGTATATAATTATAGATATAAACCCCTTTCGTTTACCCTGAGCGATCTTATTTACCTAAATTTATATAAAGGCTACAAAATTCTATTTACTAAACTCCTTAGCTATAAACTCTTATAGTAACGCGTCGGTTTTTTTAAAATTCTTAATAAAGTTAGGAAACTAGTATATTATTTTTAAATACCCCTAAACTAGAATATATATCCTATTATATCGGTAGCCTACCTCGAACTAGCTATAGACCCTACTAAAGACCCTTATAATTATTAGTTATAGAGACCACCAAGCGTATATAACGACGACGGTATTAGTAAGTTTAAAATTAAGTATCTACTAAACCGCTATTATAGATATATAGGCAGAAATAGAACTCCTTATTAAGAATATCTTATTTACTAGAAGAGATACGACGTAGATCACGACATCTAGTATAGATAAGATAACTTATAAGATACTATTAAATTAGTATATAAATATAATTAGACTTACCCTTATAAGTATTGCACGGTCTATTTATTATAACTACCTATCCTTATACTTATATACCTATATTATTGTAATAACCTACTTTATAATATATCGATATATAATTTCTATATTATATTCCTTCTTATAATATCTTTTCTTACTTCTTTATTCTTCTTTATCTCTTTTTTCTCTTATATATTTAAAACTATTATAATAATAGACCCTACTTCTTCCTCGTCGTCCTCTGTTACCTCTATATCACCTCCTCCTAAATATTATTAGCACACGTTCTCCTTATTATTATCTTCCTCAGACTCTATTTTTAACTACCTAACTATATCTATATCCCCGCTTTAATTCTTAGCTTCAATAACCTACTATCGCTAATTTATAGCTATATAGAATAACCTATAGTAAGTAGTTAAATTAGAGGCACTATATCTACCCGTACTCGCCCCTAATAATTATATAGAGGGCGCTCCTCTAACACAGAACTTAAATCTACAAAAACCTCCCAAGTAGGTAGACTAGAAGCTAGCTCCTAAACTAACACAAGAGATACAATAGCCCTAAAAATATATTAAACTTCGGGACTAAACTATTATATATATTATTCTTTTCTTTCCACTAGAAGAGTGAGTAAAAAACTAGCTCTATAATTTTAATACTTAAGGATATATATACCCTTAATATATTCCACAAGGTAGAATGCTAATTATTTATAAAGATAACTACCCTTACTATATTATTTATAAAGGTTATTATATTCTTAGTAGAGATAATATCGTTTAATACTATAGCTAAATTATAGCTTCTATAGATACCTGCCTCCACCACTATAAGGAAAACGTTATTTTTACTTTTGGCTTTATACCTATTAGAGAGCCTTATATTAACACACACGCCTTCACAACTTACTACCTAAAATAGCTATTCGTTTCGCCTATTTAGAACTAGATAGTATATCCTTTTATCCTCTATATTAAACTATTTACTCTTAATTACCCCGTTAACCCCATACCCCGTATTAACTTAATTAGGCCTACCAAACTTAACTTAAAGTTTATCTTTTGTAAGCCTCTGCCTTTTATTTCTATCTAGAATAAGCTTTATAGTATCGATCTATTATAAGATATTCTAGTAAATCCTCGTGCACCACTTACTAATATAGATAAATAATAAGAGTATAGTACTACTAGTCCCTTCTCTATATATAATTACGACGGTTATCCTATTATAGAAAAATAAGAATATATTTACTCTTAGCTACCTAGTCTAGAATATCCTACTACGAAAGAATATATCTACTCCTAACTACCTAAACTAGAACCTATTGTTAAGCTTATTACTACTTAGATTAATACTACTAATACTCCTACTATACTAAAAAATACTATATCGCAACACTTACTTAACTCCTTACTAAATATAACCTTAGTAGATATATTTTTAAAGCGTAAGGTTAGTAATACTAGTTAAAACAATACTAGGGATAAGTTACGCAAGAAGCTTCGCCGTCTTAACTATACTCGCTCCCTATAAGACTCCCTAGCTTCTAAATCAGACCCTCCTCTACTACTTTCTATAGATAATAATACCGCCAACTATGTCTTTAAGAGCCCGACCTACCCACGTATTTTTAATATCCTAACTAATTAAATTATCGATAACTACTAAGCTGGCGCTATTAATAATTATATATTTAGCTAATGTATATTTTAGGCTAGTATATATATAGAGGCTTACTATAATAACCTTATTAAAAATATAGTTACTAAATTTATAAAGTAACAAATCACTCTTAATAAAGTAAATAAAAATATTTCTAAAGTTATTACTTTATTACGAGGAGCGTAGAATATATTCTATAGTATAGTAACTACATTAAAACAAACTTAAGAGGGTCTATCTTAATTATATCTTAATATCGACTCGCGTACACTAGCTATACCTAACTAGGTAGTAGTTAGTACCCTTACTCTAGGTAGTATATCGACTATTAAGAACCTACTTATAACTATATTAGCCGATAACATCGCTCTATAAAACGTATTATATATAGATATTAATACAATTATTAATAGTATTTACTCTAAAAACCCTAACAATAATATAGATATTAATAAAACTCTAAGGGCCGTATAGTTATAGGATATCTTAATAACTATACTTCTATTTATACCCTTTCCTTTATACTTATAACTTACTTTTATTTCTAATAAGACCAATATAATATATTTTATATTAATATATCTCACCTTTACCTTTATAATATAATAACCTGCCGCGAGGACGCACCAATCTTTCTTTAATAGACTAACTATTATATCTAGGTATCTACCTCTTAATAAATATATACTTAGTTATTATATATTTAGCCTTTATCTTAGTTATTATATTAACCGTATGATATTATCGATAGAGTGACCAACGTTACTTAGACACAACAATAAAGATATCTTGACCTTAAGCAACGATACTATGCTAACAGATAAATAGTAATTCATTATTCCTTAACTATATAGGTGATGATACCCAAATCAATATATTAACCTATTC
Source organism: Trichophyton rubrum CBS 118892 (assembly GCF_000151425.1). Classification (NCBI taxonomy): domain Eukaryota; kingdom Fungi; phylum Ascomycota; class Eurotiomycetes; order Onygenales; family Arthrodermataceae; genus Trichophyton; species Trichophyton rubrum. Next base: position 3,710 of record NW_003456410.1, on the reverse strand, counting down.
TAAATCAAATGACGGAAACCGAGCTATAATACTAGGATTAGTAAAATTACTTCTTATAATAGAGGATAATAACGGCAAATAGCTATACTAAGAGAGTAATGTGGCTATTATTACCAGATATCGCGAGTAGTTCTATAAATATTAGATTAATTTATACCACGCCCGTAGAGTAGATATTAATAGTACTACTAACTTAAAAGGAGTCTCCGTAAAAATAATAGACTCTTTCTAGGGTGGCTAAGCAAATATTATTATCTTTGATATAACTATTAATAATAGAGTCGGTTTTATAAAGAAAGCGTATTATCTAACTATAGCCCTATCTAGAGGCTATTATAGCCTCTATATTATTAGTAATATAGGTAGAATATATTCTAATAGAAATATAAATTAGAGAGTTAATTAAAATAATATACTTATATAAGTTCTAAATACCTTCGAGAGAAAGTACTATATTATTTAGGTTAACGCTATAGCGCTACTATAAATATATATTAACTCTAGATTTACTTCTACTCTTAATATACCTACTATAACTAGTGTAGGTATTGGAACTCCTACTATAGCTAATAGATAGAGTGATAGTAGAAAAGATAATATATTTAGTACTAGTAAAATTAGGACTAAGTATATATTTAAGGGCGGTATTTAGCTATAAAGTAGTATAAAACCTAGAGACCAATCTAGTAATAAAGTAAATATTTAGATAAGAGATACTCTAGCGGAGAACAATAACGACTAGTAACTTAAAAGAGACTAATATTAATTATCTATAGTAGAAATTATAGCAACTAGTAATAGAGAATAAAATTATTCTACTACTACTATTATAAATTAAATATCTATTCCTATATTTAGCCTACTAAGGAGCTTAGTTTATGGTATCTAATAGTCCTTTACTCTCACTTTATTTACTATACTATAAGAATAACTATTCTTTATCTAGGCAATACTATTTAACTAGGTAATATTATTTAGCTAGATAACACCGTTCGGCTAAGCAATATATATTACTAGTAAGCCTATAAAGAAGTAATATTGAAATTTTCTTCCTTCCTCTAATTTACTAATAATATTATCTGCTAACCACTACCCCTTTAATATCTTATTATAGCTACTTTAAACTACGAAGATTAATCTATATAGAGTTCCTTAAATTAGTATCTATATCTACTTAATAGATAACGATAGCTACTCTAGAGGCAGAGAGCTACCTCTATTCCAAGATAGAGGAGGCGGTGTTGCATTTAGAAATATATATAAAGAACTTTAGAAATAGTTACTATATATTTCTATAGCCATTAGTAATAAAGCTAGTAGTAATAGCTTGACATAGACTACATCATCTATAATATCCTTAAACTAACTCCCCTATTATATTAGTATAACGGGGTCTAAATTATCTAATAAATAGCTTACCCTAGATAATTAGAAGTACTAGGTAAATACTATTTATAATAATTTTAATAAAGCTATACCTAAGGATCAAATTAGTAATATATTAAGAGCTACTAAATATACTAATTTAAGTATTAAATAGTTTAATTATATAGTAGTATTAGGGCCAAGGTAATAGTATTCTTATATCGCCTTTCGAATTAAGTCTATATATACTAAATAGTTCTTGAGTATTATAGTTAAAGATCGAATAATTAAATTTATTCTCCCTAACTTAGTAATAGCGGGTATAATAGATAAGTAGTATAAAATACTACTATAATAGATAGTATATATATTATTAGATCGGGTACTATACTAACTTAATAGTAATAGCTAAAGATAATAATTAACTCGGAGTTTTAAAGGATTCTACACCTCTAGACGATATTATACCACCTATTAATAAGAGAAAAAATATTAGTA
>NW_003456410.1:0-1693 GCF_000151425.1 Trichophyton rubrum CBS 118892 | reverse complement strand
TAAAGTAGCCTAGTTTATAATATGGACGAGTATATAATTACTATAAATAAGATTCTAAGAATAATAATAGTAATACTATTAGATAATAGTAAGTTTCTAAAGTAGCTTTCAAATAGATTTAACTAAAGTTACTAATAACTAATTCTATAATAGTTTTCAGAATCTACTTAAAAAAAAACAACTTATACTCTCACTTTAGTATTAATATATACTATAGGGAGTTCGGAAGGTTTTTCAAGTTCGATAACGAAATATTATTATAGGGCCTAACTTAAACTAGAATACTTAGACTCCCGGGCGTCTAGAGGGATATTAAACTCTATTAGCTTTAGATAGCTTAGTGGATAACTACCCAGGAGTATAATAACTTGGTTCCTGGTGGTTTTCTTACTTATAGTATAGGGCTTGGAAAGGTAAGATAATTCTATTAATAATTCTTAATATAACTTAAATAAATTATTAGTATTAACTATATCACCGATGATTAGATAATGATAAGCTTCTTATATATTATTATTAATTATTACATTACTAAAGCACAATACGAGGTTAAGAAACACTACTCTACAAACTCCGAATAATATTTTAGACTTAAAGATAATACTAATACTAACGCTTTTTGTCCTTCTGAACCTTTTCTAATATTTTACCTATATAGTCTAGCGAATCTAATATATAAACTCTCTGCGAAACTAGATCCTACTCTAATCCTAAGTAATAAGGGCCTTATTAGTACTTGGGTCTAAGAATAGAATAAGACTATTAGCCCAGACTTATATATATAATTACTAGTAGGCTATAAAGCCTACTATAATAATCTTAAAAGAAGAGGCGTCAAAGTATCCGTTATTACTAAGTTATATTATAAAGAACTAGTATACTCGAATTATATTTAGGAACACAATAATAATACTATAAATTTAGCCTCTAATATAAGAGATAGCTCTTAGGTTAGCTCTATATCATTAGATGCAATATTAGACTATAAATATACGAGTAGAGATACTTATAGTAAGATACTAGAATAGCTAATAGATTAGACTAAGTATATTATTATTAACTCAATTAGTTTCTTCGAGGGGTAGGTAGCTAACTATCTTATAAAGATCGTACTAGAAGAGATAAAGATTCCTAGTCGTGATAAATACTACCGTAGTAAACCGAGATATATATAGAATACTATATATATAAGAATATTTTAGGATAAATTTTATCTAGCTAAGAGTAAATTAATAAAAATCAGAAAAATCTTATACTACTACCTAAAGGGATGTTCGAATAAGCCATTTTTATAGTATATTTCTAATACCCCTTATATAAATAGCCCCAAGACTATAAGAATAGTAATCAGAATATTATAAATAAGCTTACCTAATAGTTGGGTTAACCACCCAAATCTTAATTCTGCTACTAATTCAAAACTTAAGAGGTTATATAATAGTATTGACTCTTTAGTCTAAAAGAATAATCGTAATAGCTTAGAGGCAAAGGTAAAGATCTTTTAGAATCTTATTTAGTATATAATAATCTAGAGGCAAATATAAGATCTCTAATGAAGTAGAGTAACTTTACTTCTACTATATGAAGAAAAGGCAGTTTATAGAGTGCTATTCCCTAATAAGCTCCTGCCGGTATTTAAGCACCGAAGGGAGGAGGGTTAATACTTAGTTAAAAAGGATATAACTAAGAAGTA
>NW_003456409.1:3435-15835 GCF_000151425.1 Trichophyton rubrum CBS 118892 | reverse complement strand
CTAGAGTAGAACTTAGGTCTATCTATTAGTCTAGTAGAGCAGAACTTTTTAGCGTTAATAAAAAAAACATCTTATTTAGTTAGTAGAGAATATATATAAATAATAATAGGTTTCTATATAAGGTGGTAGGACTTATTATATATATCTATAGTAAGGCCTATAGTATTACTATAGGTATTATTACTACTAAATATAATAAAAATTTAAGAGAACTTAAGTTCTGATTTATCCTATTATTTAAGTTTGTGATAAAATTAATTATATAGCTCCCTCGCACAATCTATATTTTGTACTTTAGTGGCTATATTTATCTAGTTCTATATTAAAGTGACCTTAGCTATATAGGTATTAGTATAAATATTGTCCTCCTCTATAGACTACGAACCTTCTGTATTATTAATTATAGGTATACTTAGTTTTAGAGGTATCTCTAAAAGGGGTATTAGGATTACTAATATCTAGTATAATTTTCCTATTCTTAGCGGGCTATAAATAAGGAGGAAGCCACCCTATAACTTCTATAATTATAGAAGTGCCTCCTTCCATTTACCCTCGAGTTCGAGAGTAGTAGCTAATTATTTAGGTTTTTTAAAGAGAATATACTAGTATTCCTATTTATCTATAGGTTATAGATTATTATACAAGCTATATTTTAGAAGTTATATAAAGTTATTTATTAGTAGTAAATATTAGATATAAGTTGATATTTTATATTTAGTTTGAATCCAATAAAGGGAATCGACTTAATATAAATATAGCTTATTAGAATTAATATACTAAAGTTAAAGGTCTACACTCGGTATATTATTAATAACTAATAATATATTTATCTAAGATATAGTACTAGGTATTTTAGTAACTAGAAGGGCAATATAATCTTTATTGTCCTTCTAATATATATCTATTTTATACTATAGCTATACTAAAAGTGCGAGGTAAATATTCGGTAGTATATACTATTAAGTCTTTAGAACTATAGTTACCTATATATTGCTATTAACCGTGCTATTTATAGGGTTAATATTTATATAAAGCCAATCTAATAGTTATAAGCGGATATCTACCTAAGTAAACTCCTTAATAAATATAGCTATTAAGTATCGCCAAGAAGAGGTAACACTAATATTAAGAAGTTTAGTTATATATATATCTATAAACTACTTAATTAAGATCTATCTATTATTATATTCTACTTGAAGTGGTATATCAATAGCTACTATATACTTATTAAAAGATAAGAATAAGTTTATACCTAGTATATTTATAGCCGACTACTCCTCGCGAGGTCAGACTTAGTTATTACTAGCCTAGAGAAAGAGTCTAGTTACTTTCTTCTACTCCTCTAGGAACCACGTAAGTAGTAGGTTTTCTATTAATTATTATATAAATTATGCTCGTAGTATATCTAGATACTTGGAAAAGGATTCACCGCTTTTAATAAAGAGTGTGATTATATTAGTACTATAAAAGTATTAGGTGATAGTATTGATAGAAGTTTGGGGATTACTATACTTTAAATTAGTTATAAATATATTATATATATATAGTAGTTAGTTAGTAGCTAGAGATATATAAATATCTATTCTCTAAACACGAGCTTTTTTAATATAATCTATAAGATGATTATTATCCTCACTATACTTACTATAGCGAGTTAGGAGAATATAATTATTATAATTAAGTATAATATTTATTAACTTAATTACTATAGAAGGATCACTTATGTCAATCAGATATTTCGGTAGAATAAAGAAAGAGATCTAATCTTTACTTATTATTCTATTACTATTAAGATAAGTGATAGTTAGTCGAATCTATAAATAGGATATATAGTTAATATATAAATAGTATACTATATCAACTCTAATTATTTATATCTAAGTAGTAAAGTATATTATAGTAGCTTCGGCCTTCTTAATATTATTAAGCTCTTATCTAAATATTATCGGCAAAAATATAAATAGCCCGGTGCTAGCCCGAGGGTAGATGAGTAGTTGCGCCGTATAATTTGTAGTCCCCGCTCCTGGCTGGCTTGGGGCTCGCTAGCTAACCGATTTGCGCCCTAGGTGAATATTAATCCTTCGCGTGTACCTCACACATTATACTCTAGTAGCGAATATTGCGTAAACTATACGTTAAATCTATCTTCCACCACTTATTTAGCGAGTTAATAGAGTATATTCTGCGTATCTGAGCCATCTCTTATATATAATACTGTTAGCACAATTATATTAGATTACTCTTCTCACGCAATCCGCTCTTTAAGTACCTATAGTATACCTTCTATAACTAGTTCTTATAACGTAGCTTGCTCCTACTATACACTTCGTTATATCTAGACTTATAAGTTTAAATAGTATTCTCCGTACTATTTAGGTAATATAGATAGTGTTGCTTGTATCTATCGCGTGTATATAGCCACTAGAAATAAAAGCTTATAATACCCGTTATATAATAGAAGCCCTCTATACTCTCACCTTATATACTATATAACCTACTCTTTATCTATAGGTAGCACTATATAAACAATATACTTAATATATACACTCTTCACCTCCTATATATAAACTTCTTAACGCGCTATATCTATATATATAATATTTTATATAACTTTCTATAGTTATATATAATACACTCCTTAAATAATATATATATATATAGTCTATAGGATATATAAATAGTACTACCTCTATTCTATATACCTCTAATATAGATAATATATATATAGCGAAAGAGGTAGAGGTATAACGAGAAGAGACTAGAGCAGAAGGTAATTAAAAAGAGATAGTAAGGTAGTAGTGGAGAGCGAGAGCAAGTAGGGCGGTAGGTAAGGGGATAGCGAGGTAGTAGCAGAGAGTGAGAGCAAGTAGAGCGGCAGGCAAGAGGGATAATAAGGTAGTAGCGGAGAGCAAGAGCGAGTAGGGTAGCAGGTAAGGGGATAGCGAGGTAGTAGCGGAGAGTAAGAGCGAGTAGAGCGGCAGATAAGGGGACGGCGAGGCAGTAGTGGAGAGCGAGAGCGAGTAGAGCGGTAGATAAAAGGACGGCGAGGTAGTAGCGGAGAGTAAGAGCGAGTAGAGTAGTAACTAGGTAGTGAAGATAGCGGTAGATATAGCGAACTCTTAGAACTATATATATAGAGTTTCTTATCTAATCAAGTAAGTTTGGATCGATATTTAAAGGGAATCCTGAACCTGAGCTACCCTCAGCTCTATCCTAGATAGTACTATAATAATATTAGTATTCTTGTTCCGAGTTTATTTATAGCGGGTATTATATCCAACTTATACCTATCTATTCACGGTGTCAAGGCTATTATTAACGGGAGAAGCGACTCTATCTTCCTATCTAGTAGTGATAGAGCCTGTGATACCTATTAATCTACCATTATTATAAAATATATCGGTATCGCCAGTCTTAGCTAATCTATCTACTAAATTTAACACCTCTAGTATATTAGTAAAGTTATCTAAGTTATTTGCAAAACGGTCGTTAATTATAGGTGCTTGGTTAACCTTATCCTTAGTTATCTAGGTATATTTCTTTAGTAGCTTCTAGATATAATTAAGAACAACCTTCTAAAGTATTTTGCTCTAATTATACTAAGTCCTACGCAACGCCTCGTATGGTTCTAGTAGGTTAGAGGGTATCACTATTAGATAGTCTATAAATACATAGTAGAATAGAATATAACCTACCTAAAGCTATATGGCCTTCTTACTTAAAGGTCTGATCTCTTAACGAGTTACTAAGTACTTATCTATATCCTGGAGTGTTCCTATAGCGGCTCTGCTCTTTAATAAGTATATAATTAAAAGCAGCAGCAACAAAGATAACCGCCTCTACTGGTACTAGGTTAAAATAACTAGCGGTATCTATATCACATCTAATACTATAGTTACCCGTAGTAGTAGTGTAGAAGCTTGAGGCCAATATTATAATTATAACCTTTAATATAAACTGTCGCTTATACTCCTATACTACTATTAGCTATAAAATATTCTTTATTATAAGTATTAATACTTATACCGTTTTTATCCTTTTTATATAAGAAATTTTGATTCTCTAATAACTTATCAAGTATAGTGCCAGTATTTTCCAATTTGTTCTACTTAAAGTAAGTTAGTAAGAAGTTTCGAATCCGCGATATAAAGTAAGTATAGAATAAGCTCACTATATCATATAGCTATAGAGAGTTATATTAGTATACCTCTAAATATATAGTATTAAATATTTATATCTATCTTACTTTAACCTTAGATAGCTAGATACTTGGCCGCAGAAAGGGATCGTTAATACTTCTGGCTATAGATCTCAGGGTTTATATTAGATAGATAGAGTAGGTATTAGTCTATATACTACAAATAATACTACTGAAATAGGGTTCCCCTATTATTTCTAAATAAGGGCTAAGATTATTATCTCGATTTCCCCGTACGTCTTGTCTACTTATTAGATATATAAAGAGAATCAACTTTAATAAGTTTAAACCAGCCTTATTACTAGTAGTTAAATTATACTTAGTACGTCTCGGAGTATTACCTTAAAGAATTATACTAGACTCGATAACCATACGTGACTCCTGTAGATCCTATACTTCTGCAATACTATATTAAATAGAAGGTAGAGGGCTAGCCTCTACTATTACAAAGCTACTTATACTAGTATTCCCAACTAAAAAAGAGTAGTTAGAGCTCGCGGATCTATCGAGTCCCTCCTCGTTAGAAGAATAAGGAATACTTAGCGTAGTCTTATCGGTAGCCCTACGCTTGCAACTCTGGGTTATATTACCTATTAGTTTACTAGCGGTAACTCTAACTCTCTATTAATATATTCTATTAGCTTGTATTAATTATAGTATTAGTAGGATAGTTCTTTATATTTTATATGTTGGTTTTACACTGCAATATAATTGTGGTAAGATTAGGTAAATTATTACTATTAGACTAGCTATTATTCGTGCCTTTATCGCCAAAGTTAGGGAACAGGGTAGGGTAAGATAGCTTATCCTATCCTCCCTCGCCTTTACTCCTATCTTCTATTAAATTAATATCGATAGCAGTTCGTATTGCAGATACACGTAGTGCGGATTAAGAATTAGCATAGAGCTTGATCCCTTAATAGACTTTCGCACACTACTTTTGACGTCCTATAGATCGTCTAATATAATTAGAAGTAGTAGAGGGTATATCTAAGGTTAGAGCCTAAAAAATCATAGTAAGTATATATTTATATTATAATAATGATTGTGCTCTATAAAGAGTGGTAGGGGAGGAGTACTATTGTCTCGATCGATACTACTATTAGTATATATAGAGACGAATAGGTCAATGAGATAACCTAGAATATTAATTACCGCCGAGAGTTAGTCTAAATATAAGAATAATAAGACTAGAAGGAGGTGAAAGGTAGATCAAGGAAGATAGGAAGAGAGGCTAGAGGAAGCTAGCCCCTTTAAATAATAAATATCGCTTTTATATTAGGTTTATACCAAAATAGATATTATTTAATATAGTTTAATATAGTTCGACACGTATTTGTATTAATATATAAAACTATTTTATTATAGTAATATAAGTATAAGATATATTATATACCGGTAATGAACCTATAAGTAGATAAAATATAATATATTCCTTATATAATTAACTCGTATTCTTAAGTTAGGAAAAACTAAAACCTTTTCAGACGTGCCTGACACATTTTCAGGGAGCTATGCGGAAAGTTACCTCTATATAGATCTTAATAGGCTCTTCATCTAATATATACTAAAGCTGGTGATTAGAGATATCGAGGTATAGCTTAGACTAGATAATATAAGCTAGCTAGCCTAAAGAAACTATCTATATTGTTGCCTCTATTTCAGTATATATATCTCTAGAACACGACGCCAATCCGTGTCTTATATTCCTTAAATATATTATTCCAGAACCTAATACCAACCGTTTAATAGGACATATAACTATTTATTTAGGTATCTTAAGGTATCGAATAACTACTAGAGTATTAAGTAAAATAGTTAAGCTTAGGCTCGGGAGATCGGATCTTATCTTCGGTTTTTAAGGTAGAAATAAACCTAGTGAGATTATCTTTCTATTAGATAGTGATAGCATTTTCCTACTCCTATCTCTAAATCGGCAGCGACTGTAACTAGATAAGGAACTTAGCTAGCTATAATGGTCTAGTATAACTTCACTAGGAATAGTACGCGTGCTTTTATTATCTAAACCCAGCTGCGATATAGCGAAGGCTCTATCCTTTCTATCCTCTTTCTAGACGCGTTGCCTCTTGTTATAGTTATAACGTTATGCTATTAATAAAAGATAACCCTCTTTTATTTTATCTAAGAGTTTTCCTAGAACGGAGCTATAGACTTCTTCTAGCCTTCAAAAAATACCCTATAAACAACCTTTAGATAACTAGGTTAAAAGTTTCTCTCTTAAAAGTTAGGCCTTCTATAGTTTATCTCGTAGCGCACTATATAAGCTGACGTAGATATACTTATTAATACTAAGATATCACTTAGTGACCCTAACTATCCAAAACCGCGCGTACTTAAAACACGGTTCTGCTACGGTTAATATAACTATTAACACTATTTCTATTCTGAGTTAAAAAGCTTGCGCAAATATAGCATAACGCGGTATGTGCTAGATAGCTTAAGTATATAAAAATTAGGCAGCAGATTTATATTAGTATAATAGTAATATAGATGTAGATAGATAATATAGGGATACCAGTCACGGTGTATATCTCTAACGGTAGAGATTGAGAGTATGGTATAGCCAAGGAGGAATGTTGTTAATATTATTATAGGACTTGTGCCTCTTAAGAAAAAAAGGATTTATGTCACGGTTCTAATATTTTAAATCAGGGTATATAAGATGAGTCTCGCTAGTTATAAGAGTATACTTAATACTCCCGAAATATATATTTCTTAATAGAAAGGTATGTATTGTCCCAGGCCGCCGATACATTCTTATATTAAAAAATATAGATTAGATTTCCGTTTAGCCGCCTTAAGGTACCTCTAAGCAAGACCCGACAACTTTATAGCGATATATTCTAATAAGGAACCCCGGGTTAAATCCTATAGTTTACTATTAAGCGGGGAGCTATTTCAGAGATATCTATAACAATAAGTAGTAATATATAGAGTAGCTAGAATATAGCTTGGAGCTCGCCTCGAGCATAATATATAAGTTAAGCTACAATAGTAAGATCGAATAACTAATAATAATAGCGATATTAGTTAACTAGTTAGTTAATTATATCTACTTTAAATAATAATCCTAATATCAATATTTAAATATAACCAATCTTCTTATTAGTACTTTAAAAGGTTACCAGAGCCTATAATTTAAATATAAATAAAGAAATAACTAGATATTTTTATTCTAACTTAAACTATCCTAATTACTATCTATAATACTATTATCCGAACACGACTCGGGCGTAGCCTAAGTAGTATTATTAGTAATATCACTCTAAGTAACTATATATGCCTTTACTTCCTCTAGTAATATAGTAGAATACTTTCGAGCTTGGTCCTCTCTTTTTTTTATAAAGTCCTCTTTATATAAAATATTATATTAATCCCAATTAATATGGTTATTAATATAAAAAACGTTCTTTTTCTATAAATATTCAAACTTATTACTAATAAATCTAGAGGTTGGCTCTAGTAAAGTAGGTACTATATAAGTACTACGTATAATATCCTCAATAGGATAGAACCTCCTAGCCACAATATAGAGATACTTGCGTTTTAAATCTATCGAGTCACCTATTATCGAGGCTAGAGGAGTAGACTCTACCTCTATTATACTATATATAGGGTGAGGTTTATATATATATCGAGGCCGAAGGGTATTAATAAATACCCTATAGTATACCGTAGGCTTTTCCAAGTTATAGATAGTACTATCCGGCTACTCTTCTATTAAAGACCTCTTTTTATTAAATATTGTTAATAGAATAAGCAAATATCCCACGACTTTCCCCTTTAGGAACCCGTTAATATTAACGGAACTAGTATCTATATAGCTAACCCGAGTAAAATCCTTTTTAGCTTGAATCCAGGCATAGTCACGTCTCTAGTGCTCTTCCTTCTTCCACTAATTTAGTGAGTATCGGATAAATTCTTTTATAAGGGTCCCTATATCCAGGGGGTCTTTACTACTAGTTTTCTAAGTAGCGATAGAGGAGTAGACTTATACCTTATAGTTATAAATCTATATAGGGTCGTCCTCTTATTAGATACCCCTACTACTAGAGGTACTAGTATTAGTAATTAGCTCGTTACTATTATTACCCCGGAGGTTATTATCTAGAGTAAATTATATTTCCCGAACAAAAATAGCTAGAGCTTAAATAAACTCTTCCCCTAGAAGTCCTAACTTTGGTATAATCTCCTTTATAAATACTATATTCGAATAGCTAAATAATGACTTAAATACCTAATACTTCGACTAGCGCTTATACTTTTTAAGTTATATCTTAGACTTCCACCCGATCTTAATTAGGTTAATAGGGCGTGAGATATGAGTTATCTATATAGCTAATAGATCTCTAATAATAAAAGTATTATCTCCACGAGTCTTACCGTCGAAATTAATATTCTAATTACTTATTATATTTGTCTACTATATATTTTAATATATAATCTGATCCTTATATCCGTCTCGTTTATTAATATACCTAAAGGGGTTTTTAATAAGAAACTTATAGGTAGCTTCACTATAGGAGGTATTAAACCTATCCAATATACTATACTGTCGAATAAAATCCGCATAATATATAAGAATATAGAACTTTAGAAAGTTAAAATACCCTATTTTCTATAAATTCACTTTATTTAGTTGATATTTACTAAAGACCTATTTTAGCTTATTAATACGGCTAAGAATATAATTAAAGTATTTAAGAGTATTATTATTGTGGCTTCGGTACTGAGCTAATATTAGGAAGTTAATAATTACTTAGGTATATAACAAGGCTTTAGGTCTCTATTTAATTAGAAGTAGTATTACTATAGCCACCAGTTAATAAGTAATAGCCTTTTGTTCTTTTTCCGTCCACTATTTAACCTAGCTAAATAAAGAAAATAACTTTAAGCTAGTATACGCGAGTATAGAGCAAAATTATTTATTTAATAGAGTAACGCCGCCCGTACTAATTATAGGTATATCACTACGTATATTAGAACTTACTATCTACCGTTTTTCTAAGTAGATATTATTTAGGAGCTGCCTTAGCTAGTTATAAATATTAGTAACCGCACCTTTAAGAAGCTGATATAAGACATCAATTATTATAATACTATAAATATTAATTAGGTGGTGTCTCTAGGCAAAGTTATCTACTCTATAAATATATATAGTCACTACCTTTCTTTAACTCTTCTTGGCCTTATTTATACGGTCTAGAGCCTCCTAGACTTTAGCTTCCTGCCTTTCTAGCTCGGAATTCTCCTTGCAGAGCCGTGCCTTGATTTTTTAAGGTAGCTTAGTGCGTAGTATATCTATATTTTTGCCCCTTAGTTTCTTAACCTCCTTAGCTTATACCCTTAGTCACTTCTCTTTTATCTATAAAGCTCGATTCTTATCGTCTCCCTATATTATTTCTGAGATCTTGTCCTTTATATACTAATAGATCCGGAAAGGCTAGTTAACTAAGAGATTTTCACGCTTACCAGGTGGAACCTAGTAGATAGTGCAATATCTTCTGCTTTTAACGCCGATAATAAGGACCTGCTTCTCGTAATCTACTATTATACTAGCTAAAATCGGGAAATATTTACGAATATTTCTATCTATACACTTAAGAAATATACCTATCTTTACCAAATATTTTAAAGCTAGTAATAGGGTCGTTAATATAGCTCTTAACTTAAGTAGAGGCAGATATTATTAACTCACGTTTAAGAATAGTTTTAAGCACCTTATAGTATACTACGGCCTTAATACTAGCGTCCTTTAACTAAATATCTACGGGGAGGAGATCAAGTAGCCTTATTATATTGAATTTCTAAGACTACTATATTTTATAGGTAAGGTTACCAATCGTTAAATATATTAGCTATTAGTACTTATCCCCCTAATAGATAGAAAGCTAGGTTTTATCTATAGCAAGTAGGATAGGTATTATAGTAGTACTTTCGGAAAGTATAGCCTGCGTCTCCTATTACTAGTTCCCCGTATATATTTCGATATAAATATAGCTATCACTACTATTAAATTATCAAACTAGAGCGTATGCAAGGCTATCTTTATATAAAAGGTAACCAATAAGTATAGTGATCAAACTCTCGATATTCTAGTAGCGAAAATTAATAATCTAAGGGGCTATACTATTTATTTCTAAAGATATAGTGATACTACCCTTTAGCTATTTTTCCCCTATACTTTCTATATTATACTGTAGCAGGTTATATAGCTTATTAGCTATATAGAAGCTAAGCCTCTTATAAATTAACTTTAGGTATAGGCTTTATAAGAATGCTATTATTATACCTTTTATTAACTCCTACTTAATAAAGAACTAAGCAAGACTGTAGTCAACATTATTTCAAAACGGGTAGAAGAATCTAATATTATTAGATATAACTATAATACTCTTTCTGAGTAAGTCTTTAATGACTTTAGTATCTACTATAACCTAACTAGTAGGTATTCCTATCTCTTCTTTATATAAGATATCCTAAGTTTGTAATAATACAAGCGTTAAAGGATAAATTAAGTGTATAACTAGAATAATAACTTTAATAGAAGATAGGTAATCTATTTAAGTATTACTAAGTAATAATACTATACTACCTATATTATTATTAATATGTGGCTCAGGGTATTATTCCTCTTCCTATATAGTATTATCTACTTTATTATTATCTATAACTATAGTATCGTAGTTATCGGTTAAATATATTAGGTTAGCTTAAATATAAGAGCCCTTAGTCTCACTATACTTCTTGTTAGTAGTACTTTTAAAACTATCCTCCTTCTCTATAACTTTAGCTTAAAGAGAGTAATTAAGTACTAGCCTCGCCTAATTTAGTTTAGTATAATTGATTTTACTTAGGGGAAATACTTTACTAATATTAATAGTTTAAATTTAAGTATTGATACTAGTATCGTACTCTATACTTTAATCTCTATTAGTATTATTATATAGTATAATACTACTATTATAGATATTTATCTACTACTATAGAGCCTAGCTCGAGGGTTTTTTAAACTATTTATATTTCTAAAGATATTATATTAGGCCTGAGATTATCTTTATAGGAGTAAGATAGTAGTTATAATATCGATATATAGGAGATATTATTACTAAATAGTAATATAAATAATAGAATAAAGGTCCTTTAAGTTAATAATATTATATTTATAGTAAAATAGAGGGAAGGTAGGTAAAGATAGCTTGATAAGAAAATACTTTTTTTATATAAGCTTACTTAAGTACCTAATCTTAACTTAGTAACGAACTAGACTTATATAGTTTATCTTACTAAATTAAAGGGCTTATTTTAAATTAAGTTTAAGACTCTATCTTTAGAATATTTATCCTTATAATATTATATTAACTTAAAAATAATAGTAGTAGATAAAGATAATTAATTAGTTTAAGTAAGTTAAGTATAATATTTATATTATTATCACTAATAATAATAAGCTATATAGTTAAGGTATAGTTATATATAGAATCTATAGCCCCTTATATAGGTATAAGATAACTAAAAACTTTAGATATAGTTACCTTAATAGTTATAATATCTATAAGTAACCTCTTTTACTATTTAGTTTTATAATATTAAACCACTATATCCGAGTTAGAGTTATTATTATATACCTTAATAGTAGCCTATATAAGTACTATATTATCTCCCTTATACTTATAGTTCTGATCTTTAGTATTAGAATTATCTAGTGGTAGGTTCTTAATAGTAGTCTATATAGTTAATATAATTATTAGTAATAATATATAACTAGATAGTATATTTTATAAACTCTTAGTTATACTTACTATTAAAGGAGTAAAGATTAAACACCTATTATAGCTATTTACTAATATCGAACTAATACTAGTTCCTTTAATATTAATTAATATTAGCGCGTTAAACCTAATATTTTTAATCTTATAGTAGAACTTAGTATATAGATACTCTATATAGCGGATATAAACAAATTATCTACTTCTATACTAAGGTACTTCGAGGGCCTATTCCTTGGGAAGCTAAATTCCAAACAGACTTTTTGTAAATAAACTTAGCTATTAGCTTCTGAATAACTCTTAACTATATTTATTTAAATTACGAGTAACTCTATATATTAATATAGGTAACTATATAGAGTTAAATATTAAACATAGTAGATATACTCGTACAATTAGGATTACGTTATAC
>NW_003456409.1:1861-2575 GCF_000151425.1 Trichophyton rubrum CBS 118892 | reverse complement strand
TCAAGTTAAAGTATCAATATTGACACTATAGTACTATCTTTTATTCTTAATATTCATTATACTATGCCTTAAAATACCATCGGCAATTGGAGTTGTGGCTCAAGAATTCATTTATGCGAACGCGCTTATCGTGCGTAACGCTAGCACGATACCTTTTATCATGGAAATAATATTATAATACTATCACTGAGTATATTATATCAATTTTTATAGATACTATACTTATAGAATACCTAATATTATTATATTTATCAATCACTAAATGAAAATTTAGTTCGTGTTTGCTATAGTTTATCCCTAAGCCCCTTATACCTTAACTACCTCGCTTTATACTCTCTATATCCCCTTCTTTACCCCCTTACGATATTTATATAATATATTTTAGCGCTATATAGGTCTATAAGTAGTCTCCTTTTACTAATATAGCCCTCTGCTATATAATATACCCTCTTTTATCTATTTGTGATATTTATATAATATATTTTTACACTATGTAGGTCCACAGTTAGTCTCCCTTTACCAATATAGCCATCTACTATATAATATACCCTTCGTTATCCCTTTGTAAGATTTATATAATATATCTTGACACTACGTAGATGTATAAGCAATCGGTCTTCGCTAATATAGCCCTCCACTATACGATATACCCTCTTTTATCCCTTTATAATATTTATATAGATATATCTTGACGTTACGTAGGTCTATAAGTAG
>NW_003456409.1:0-1452 GCF_000151425.1 Trichophyton rubrum CBS 118892 | reverse complement strand
TTCCTTATTGGAATAGAATAATAAGTAAAGATTAGATCTCTTTCTTTATTCTACCGAAACATCTAATTAACTTAAGCGATCCTTCTATAGCAATTAAGTTAATAAATATTATACTTAACTATAATAATTATATCCTCCTAACTCACTATAGTAAGTATAGTAAGGGATAATAAATCGTCTCGCAGTTTATATTAAAAAAAGCTCGTGTCTAGAGAATAGATATTTATATATCTCTAGCTACTAACCAACAACTATATATATATAATATATTTATAACTAATTCGAAGTATAGTATTCTCTAAACTTCTATTAATACTATCACCTAATACTTTTATAGTACTAATATAATCACACTCTTTATTAAAAGCGGTGAATCCTTTTCCAAGTATCTAGATATACTACGAGCATAATTTATATAATAATTAATAGAAAACCTACTACTTACGTGGTTCCTAGAGGAGTAGAAGAAAGTAACTAGACTCTTTCTCTAGGCTAGTAATAACCAAGTCTGACCTCGCGAGGAGTAGCTGGTTATAAATATACTAGGTATAAATTTATTCTTATCTTTTAATAAGTATATAGTAGCTATTGATATACTACTTCAAGTAGAATATAATAATAGATAGATCTTAATTAAGTAGTTTATAGATATATATATAACTAAACTTCTTAATATTAGTATTACCTCTTCTTGGCGATACTTAATAGCTATATTTATTAAGGAGTTTACTTAGGTAGATATCCGCTTATAACTATTAGATTGGCTTTATATATATATTAACCCTATAAATAGCACGGTTAATAGCAATATATAGGTAACTATAGTTCTAAAGACTTAATAGTATATACTACCGAATATTTACCTCGCACTTTTAGTATAGCTATAGTATAAAATAGATATATATTGGAAGAATAATAAAGTCTATATAGCCCTCTCGATTACTAAAATACCTAGTACTATATCTTAGATAGATATATTATTAGTTATTAATAATATACTAAGCGTGGACCTTCACCTTTAGTATATTAATTCTAATAAGCTATATTTATATTAAGTCGATTCCCTTTATTAGATTTAAACTAGATATAAAATATTAATTTATATTTAATATTTACTACTAGTAAACGACTTTATATAACTTCTAAAATATAGCTTATATAATAATCTATAACCTATAGATAAATAGAAATACTAGTATATTCTCCTCGAAAAGCCCGAATAATTAGCTACTACTCTTAGACTTAAGGGTAAATAGAAGGAGGCACTTCTATAGTTATAGAAGTTATAAAGTGGCTTCCTCCTTATTGATAGCTCGCCGGGAACAGGAAAATCACACTAGGCGTTAATAATCCTAATACCCCTTTTAGAAATACCTCTAAAACTAAATATACTTATAACTAATAATAGGGAAGGTTCGTAGCCTATAGAGAAGGACAATATTTATATTAATA
>NW_003456408.1:0-12688 GCF_000151425.1 Trichophyton rubrum CBS 118892 | reverse complement strand
ATATTAATATATACTTATTTAGATATAGCCTTTAATAATAAAATTAATCTAGTTCTCTTTTAAGAGCCCTAAGTAAGTATAGACTATTAATATACTATAGCTTACCCCTTTTACTTCTACTTTCTTCCCTAAACTAGAGAAGTTAAATCTAGAGTAGTGATTTTTATAAGAAAAAAATCTAGATATTAGATTAACCTAAGATTAGATATAATAGATAATCTAGACCTTCTAGTTATAGATATAATAGACTCTAAATAAAAACTAAAGATTATTTAACTAATAAATATTTATAATAAACTATCTTTAAAAGAAAAAATAGAAGGTAGAACTATAAAAAGAGAATTATAAAAAATAACTCTTATAAAAAACTTAATTCTTCTAGAAGATATAAATATATATTATCTTAGATAGAACTCTAAGAGATTATCCCCCCTTAAAGTAGAAAAACTAATATATTAGTTAGATAAATACTAATTTAATATAATTAATAAGGAAGATTAAGCTACTTACTTAAAATTTATAGAGAACCTATCTATTATAGATTTTACTTATCTATCCTCTTCTCTCTTAGAGAGACCCTATAATTAGTAGATAGAGGAGTTTTTAGAATTAGACTTAGACTATAAGGTTATCTATTTTAATATAGAGATAGATCCCACTAGCCTAATAAAGAATCCCCTTCTATCTAATTAATATAATCCAGAAAAGACTAACTAGGATAAAGTTCTAAAAGAACTAAAATTAAATCTTTAAAAAAGAGAATTTATTTCTATTCTTAGTTTGGATAACTCCTTAGAAGATCTAGATAATAAAGCTAATTATCTAGAGAGCTTAATATCTACTACTCTAGAAACTACTATTTCTAAGAAATATATATCTGAATACTTAAAGCCTTAGTAAATACTAAGACTAAAAGAGCTTAGAAAAAATATAAAAAGGGATAGCTTTAGATATAAATAAGGCTTAATCCCCTTAGATATCTTTAAAAAATTTAGGAATTACTATTTTCAGGAGGTTAAGAATACTAAATAAGCCTACTAGAATAAATTTCTAGAAGAAGCTAAAGGAAAAGAAATCTTTAAAGCCTTTAATTATACTAAAAAAAGATACTTAGAGAAGCTCCCTATACTAACCTATATTAAAGATAAGGAAGAGATTAAGGTTATTACCTTTAGTAATAAATACGAGGCTTTTATAAAAGTTCTTTTTAAAAAGCTACTTCTATTTAGGGCTATAGATCTATAGAATTATCAAGAATAAGAATAGGATTAGCCTAGTTTAACTAAATTAGAAGTTAAGTAGGCTATCTATACTAGCTCCCCTAGAAAAGCAGCTGGACTAGATAAAATATCCTTTCTAATAATTTAGAAGATCTATCCTATTCTAGAGGAAAGACTCTTTAATCTCTATAAAGCTCTTTTTAATAGAGGCTATCACCCCCTTAGGTAGAAATAGGCTATAGGAATTATCCTCCCTAAGCCTAATCGAAACTATATAATTTCTAAATTCTATAGAGTAATCTCTCTCCTAAGCTACCTAGGTAAAATATTAGAGAAAGTCCTAGCTACTAGATTAGAATATCTTACTTTTAAGAGTTAGAAATTACTATATTTTAATTAATTAGGAGGGAGAAAATAGTTCTCTACTATAAACACTATAATAAGTCTAACTTATAATATTTAGCTAGTAAAAAAATAAGATCTAATTACCTTAGTACTATTTATAAATATTAAGGGAGTATTTGATTATATTTCTCTAAATCAATTAATAAGTATATATTAGAGACTAAGCTTCCTAAAATTACTAGTTAGCTAGATAGCCTCCTTTATATCTAAGAGATTAGTTTAATTAGCCTTTAATAATCAAATCTAAGAGCTTAAAGAGATAGAGATAGGAATCCTACAAGGCTCCCTTATTTCCCCTATTCTCTTTATAATCTATATTAAAGAGCTATTTTAAGATCACCAAGACCTAAAAGATATTAGACTCCCTAGCTATACTAATAATATAGCTTTAATAGCCTCCTCTAGAATAAAAGAGGAGAATATTAAAAAGCTAGAACAAGCCTTAAAAGTTATTCTTTAAAGGTAAGAGGATCTTTTAATTTAGATAGATATAGATAAGATCGAGCTTATTTACTTCTCTAGAAAGATAGATAAAGAATAGAATAAAATATCTATCTAATTAGAAGAATAGAATCTACCTATTAAACTAAAAAAGGTAGTAAGATAGTTAGGTATCTATTTTAATAATAATCTTACCTTTAAAAATTATATAGAGATAAAGCTTTAATTAGCTAAAAAGATTCTAAATTAAATAGCTAAACTTTTAAATATAGAGAGAGGCTTATTTTTTTAAGTAATTAGGTAACTATATATCGTATATATAGCCACGATAATAGACTATAGTATTTCTATATAGTAGAAAAATTAAAAGAATTTCCTAAATAAATATAGAATACTTTGGAATAAAGCTCTAAGGAAAATTCTAGGAGCCTTTTAGACTTCTTCTATTTTCTCTATAGAAATAGAGGCCTCTATCCCCCCTATAAGGATCAGATTAGATAAAATCTATAGATTATATACCTTAAGGATTATATCCCTATAATCTGATCACCCTATTAGGGCTAAAGTCTCTAAAAGCTTCCCTCTAGAAAGAGACCTAGAGATAGATCTAGACTAGAATAAATTTTATAAGTAGTTAGATCTAGAGTATTTAGAAGAAAAGAAAGCTAAAAAGGAAGTATCTTAACTTTTTAGAATCACCTCCCTAATAGTACCTTTTCTAAAAAACTTAAAAATCGAAGCTCCTAGTAAACACTAAATTAGCCTATAGATAGCTAATCTAGATAGTTTAATAGAATTTAAGATCTCTTAATCCCTAAAACTTATAGTAAAATTAGAATATCTCGAACTTCTAAAGAAAATTTAGCTAAATTAAGAAAACCTTATCTACTACTCTAATAGATCTAAATTAGAGAATGGAACTATAAAAGTTAAAATTTTTAAATTAAAAACCTTATAATATTAAATTTAAAATTTAGAAAGTAAGTTAGAAGTCTTTAATATTAAACTATTTATTATAAATAAAGCTTTTTTAAAAGCTTTAAAAATTATTAAAGATACTTCTAATAGCTTCTAGGAGTCTATCTTTAATTATATACCCTTAGAGAAAGAATTTAAATATTTATAGATAGCTCAGTAGCTCTCTAGAGACTCTAGAGATTAGCTTTATTAGGAGGTAAAAGATATATCTTCTCTATTAGAAAAAGTTATAGAGAAATTATATTACAAAAGGCTTTTTCTATTAAGATAGCTTAGGTTCTAGTCTATCTAGATATTCTAGGAAATAAGAAAGTAGGTTATATAGTAAAGCTAGGAGTAAATCTTACTTATATCTCTATTCTTAATTATACTTCTTTAGTAAATCTAAAAAGAAGAATAAAAGAAAGAGCCCTAAAAGAGTGGAACCAAAATCTAATAGAAATTAAAGGCTCTTAACTAGGAAGAGACTACTAATAGTTTAAAAACCTTCCTAAATAGGGTACTTCTAAAGAGAACTAGCCTAAAAAGCTCTAATTAATAAAAATTTAACTAAAGATAAGATATAGATACTTTAGATCCTATCTTAGAAGACTCCTAGACTATAATTTAGTCTAATATTCTAGATATCCTAATACTAGAGAAACATCACAATACCTCCTTTTAGACTACTCTAGTACTATAAAAACTAGAACCTAGCTAAAAGAAAAATATAACCTAAATAACCAAAACTAGAATCTAAAAACTATTTTTTAAATAGAAAAAGGAAGAAAGTAGCTTATTAATTTCCTATAAATTATAAAAATAACTACTAGAGTCTAGCTACTAACTAGCTAAGAAAAAAAAAAAAATAAAAAAAAATATATATATATATTATACCCCCTTTAAATAGAACTAGTAGTACTAGTACTACAAACTAGATACTATTATATAATTTTTTTAGAAGTACTCTAAATAACTCTAAGGAACCACTAAATATATTCTATAGATGATTTTAAATTAATTAGTATATACCTCGCTATTACTAGACCCTATTAAGGCCTTTAAATAATAGTAGCACCCCCTTATCTAAATAGAACTAGTAGTATTAGTACTATAGTACCCTAGTACCACGAACTAGGTACTATTATATAACTTTTTTAAAAATACTCTAAATAACTCTAGGGAACTACTAAGTATATTTTATAGATAATTTTAAGTTAATTAGTATATACCTCGCTATTGCTAGACTCTATTAAGGCTTTTAAATAATAGTAGCACCCTAAATAGAACTAGTAGTACTAGTATTATAGTACCCTAGTACTATAAATCAGATACTATTATATAACTTTTTTATAAATACTCTAAATAACTCCGGGGAACCGCTAGGTATATTCTATAAATAATTTCGAGTTAATTAGTATATACCTTACTATTACTAGACTCTATTAAGGCCTTTAAATAATAGTAGTACCCCTCTATCTAAATAGAACTAGTAGTACCGGTACCACGGCACTCTAGTATTACAAACTAAATACTATTATATAACTTTTTTAGAAGTACTCTAAATAATTCGAGGAACTACTAAATATATTCTATAGATAATTTTAAATTAATTAGTATATACCTCGCCGTTACTAGACTCTATTAAGGCCTTTAAATAATAGTAGTACTCTAAATAGAATCGGTAGCACTAGTACTATAGTACCCTGATACCATAAACCAAAAAAAAAAAATAAAATAAAAAAATATATATATATATATATATATATATATATATATATATATATATATATATTTATATATAAATAACTATCCTAGTTAAGTCTCTATAAAAGAGCTTAATTAACTTAAATTAAATTAGTGATTTACCTATATTAGACTATTACTAAATTATATCTTTCCCAAATTCTAGAGCTTTAGGAGGCTAACTTTTGATTTCTTATTCTCTTCTATATTTATTAAATATAGAACTCCTCATAGTCTTTGACTGTATAGGAGTATAATGAAGAATAATAATAATAATAATAATACTAAACTAGTAATAAATTCTATCTATATTAATTTAAGGAGATTAAACGAGCTACTAAAGCTAGAGCTATAAAATCTACTATCTTTAAAGTCTATAAACTAAAATTAACCCCTAAGCTAAAAGTACTAGCCTCTTCCCTAGAGAAAAGGTCTAATAGTACTCTAGTAATAGTATCTATAGAGGGCCCTAGTAAAACTATATAGACTTAAATAAAGAGGGAATATAGTAGACTTACTACTATAACTATACTAAAAAAGACGGCACCCTGGTGCCACGAACCAGGTGCCATTATACAATTTTTTTAAAAGTGCTCCAAACGACTCCGGGGAACTACTAGGTATATTCTATAGACGATTTCGAGTTAATTGGTATATACCTCGCCGTCACTAGACCCCGTTAAGGCCTTCAAATAATAGTGATACCCTGAATAGAACTGGTAGCACCGGTACTATAGCACCCTAGTACCACGGACCAGGTACCATTATATAACTTTTTTAGAAGTGCTTTAAATAACTTTGGGGAATCACTAGATATATTCTATAGATAATTTTAAGTTAATTAATATATATCTCGCTATTACTAGACCCCGTTAAGGCCTTTAACTAATAGTGGTACCCCTAAATGGAATTAGTGGTACCAGTACTATAGTACCCTAGTACCACGAACCAGGTACTATTATATAACTTTTTTAGAAGTACTCTAAACAACTTCGGGGAACTACTAGATATATTCTATAGACGATTTCAAGTTAATTAATATATACCTCGCCGTCGCTAGACCCTATTAAGGCCTTTAAATAATAGTGGCACCCCCGTATCTAAATAGAACCGGTAGTACCAGTGCTATAGCACCCTAGTACCACGAACTAAAAAAAAAAAAAAAATATATATATATATATATATAATTATCCTAGTTAAGTCTCTATAAAAGAGCTTAATTAACTTAAATTAAATTAGTGATTTGCCTATATTAGGCTATTACCAAATTATACCCTTCCTAAATTCTAGAGCCTTAGGAGGCCAACTTTTGATTTCTTATCCTCTTCTGTATTTATTAAATATAGAACTCCTTATAGTCTTTGACTGTATAGGAGTATAATGAAGAATAATAATAATAATAATATACTAAAAAAGAAGAACTAGTCTATAATAGATCTACTACTATTATAGTAGTCTATATAAGATAAGTCTACTATCCTACTATTCTAATAATAAAGGTACTTTAGTATAATATATATAAGAGATAAAATATAATAAAACTACTTATAAGCTACTTTAAAACTAAAGATCTAGATATAATTATAATTTAGGAGCTTTAGTAGAATCTTTATATATATACTACTACCTACCTCTCTTAATCTTTCTTCTACTCTCTTTATTCTATAGACCGATACTCGAAGATATATTTCCTAATTAATAAAGCCTTTTCCCTTTTAGTCTAGGAGATATAATATCTAGAAGAGGATATAAGTATACTTAAACTTACTCTTAAACCTATCTATATACTATAATATAAGGGCCCCCTACTCTACTTCGATACTTTTATTATTATTAATATATACTCCCCTCCTTCTATATATCTAGCTAATCTAACCCCTTCCTTATTAATCTAGAGACTTCCTATACTAATCTAGAGTAAAGCTAATATACTTCTAGTTAGGGACTTTAATATATACTATCCCTACTAGAATTAGTTAGATAAATATACTACCTTAGGTAAAGCCCTTATAAATACTATAAGGCTAAATTATTTTACCTTCCTTATACCCCCTAAACTTACTATCTAGAGAAAGAACCTTCTAACTTTAATACTAGACCTCGCCTTTCTTTTAGAATAGCTAATAAGGTACTATATATCTACCTCGGTAGATAAGGATCTATACTATAGATTAAACTATATACCCCTCCTTACTAAACTCTTAGTAAAGGTACTAGAGGATATAAAGGATTTAGTAATAACCTCTAAGGATTACTATACTATAATAGCTAGTCTAGAAATACTATTACTAGACTACTTTTAGAAGAAGGCTAACCTAAAGATAGTATAGAAATATACTAATACCTTAATAATTAAAATCTAATTATTAAGTAGATAGGAGATTAATAACTATATAGCCTACTTTTAGTCTTTTATACTAGAGCTTATAAAAAAAATAATACTAAAATCTAGATCTAGAAGTAAATAGAGGCTATTACTAGATAGCTATAATCTTTTTTAGTAGACTAAGAAGGTAAAGGTAGCTATTAGGGAGAAATAATAAGTAATATAATAAGGAGATCTCTATAAAGTTATAAGGAGTCTTAATAAATTTAAGAAGAGGATTATTTAAAAGAAGAAGAGGGTAGCCTTTTATAGGGATCTATATAAGTTAGGGAATAAGCTAAGAGATATCTAAAAACTTATTAAGTAGAGTAAAGAGAGAAGCTTTAAACTCTCGGAGCTACCTAGAATCTTATCTCTAGAAGGAAGATTTAGAGACTATAAAATAATAACTAATACTTTAAGAGTTAGATCCTACTCTATAAATAAATAGGTAGATAACTACTAATAGTTTAACTATACCTCTATAAATCTCTTAAATATAGAGAGCTCTACCTATAGTTTAGAAGCTAAAGCTCTAATTAAAATAACCTTAGAAGAGATTTAAACTACTCTAAAAAGAGCTAAATTTTAGAAAGCTCTAAGCTTAAACAGGATCTTACTTAGCTTCTTATTTAATATAGGGGAGCCCCTAATTATAGTATTAATAATTCTTATTTAAGCTATTTAGAACTAGAAATATTACTTTATAGTTTTTAAGTAAGCCTATACTATAGTTTTTAAAAAGTTAGATAAGGAGGATTATATTAAAATTAAGGTCTAGAGATTTATAGCTCTATTAAATATACTTAAATAAGTAATAGAGTTAGTAACTATAGAATATCTTAGAACTTTAGTAGAAAAGTATAAGATACTATCTAATAAATAACTAGGTACTAAATAAAGTAAATTTATAAAAATAACTCTAGATTAGCTAGTAAATTAAATTAAAGCTATCTAAAATACTAAATTAGAAGTTACTATACTACTCTTTATAGATATTTTGGGAGCCTTTAATAAAGTAAATAAAGATAGGCTACTCTATATTTTAAGGTAAAAGGGGATATTAAAGTCTCTTATAGAATAGATAGATTTCTTTATAGAAAATAGAAAAACTATACTCCTCTTTAATAGTAAAGACTTAGACCCTATAGATATAGGGCTAAGTATTTTATAGAGTTTATCTATCTTACTACTACTATATTTTTTCTATAGTACTAAACTCCTTAAGCTCCTTAATAGAGAGAGAAGAGCCTTAGCTATAGGGTTTATAAATAATACTAATATTCTTATTTAAAGATTCTTAATTTAGGAGAATTACTAGAGACTCACAATACTATATATAAAATACTTTAATTAGACTAGAAAATATAGAATAAGCTTTACTTTAAAAAAATATACTCTTATTTATCTAATAAGGAAGCTAAAAACTTTTAATATAAAAGTATACCTCTAACTTCCTAAAGGTTAAGTTATTACCCTAAGTCTTACTATATAGGTACTAGGACTTATTATTAATTAGAAGCTTACCTAGGGTAACCACCTTAAAGTAATTACTAGAAAGATAACTATATAGTATCTAGCTCTTTCTAAGCTAACTAGTTTAATCTAGGGCTTCTTAATACTTAAAACTAAAAAAGTATATTTAATTATTATTAGACTAGCCCTTATATATACTATAGTAGTATAGTACTAGTTAGAACTAAAGAGTAAGCTAATTTAGAGGGGAATTATTTATAAGCTTATAAAAGTATAAAATAAGTATTTTAGAATAATATTAGATACCTATAAAGCTACTCTAATTAGTCTTCTAGAGAGTAAGACTTATATATTACTCCTAGATCTCTATTTAATAAGTAAAGTAGCTACCTATCTAAATTAAATAAAGACCTCTACTACTAGGGACCTTATTTAGAGTTATTATAATAAGGTTAGGACCTTAATTCTTATTAGAAGAAGAAAATCTAGAGAAGGAATATAATACTTAAAACCCTTTCTATAGGCTAAAACCCTCCCTAATAATTAGGAAGAGTCCTAGTACCCTTAACTATACTCTAACTAGACTTCTTTATATACTAAGAGGACCTACCTAATTTAGAGAATTTTAGAATACTAGAGGATTCGTAGAGATAAAATACTTAAGAGGTCTAGTAATAGTATCTATAGATAGCCCTTAACTAGGATAATACTACTAATATAATAGGGCCTATAGAAGGTCTAAATTACTATTCTAATCTAAATAAAGTTAGAGAAAATTAGCCTAGCCTTCTTCTTTAACCTTATAAGGGTATCTAGGGTAGACTCCTTAATATACTTCTATAAGAAGGTATAGGAAAGACCTAAGTGTGACGTATACGTCATCGTAACGTCATAAAGGCAACGCTCTCTTAACAATCAATCAACCTTACCATCAACGTTATAACGTTAGCTACGTGCCAAGCACGCAGTATCTAGTAGTATGTCTTAGTTTAGCCTAGGATCGCCCTAATATCTCGCTAATACTATCGTATTTTAATATTTTACCGCCACCAGACTACGTATTAACGATTTCTAATAGAGGTCTTACTATATAAGGTCCCGATATCTCTTAGAACTAGTGAGTCTATAATAATAGGATATCCTATAATTACTTATTAATAATATATTACTACTTTATCTAGCCAATAGCTAAATATATAGCTATATCCCCCTTTATCTACGTCTTTGCTATTACCTCCTATCCCTCTAGTAATAGTCTACTAAATATTTACTTATTTAGCTACTAGATATTTACTTACCTAATTAGGAAGGATAATAATCGTATTTTTGTAACTGCCTACTATTTTTATTAATATAGTAGAATAGTAATAATATCTTTACCTCTCTTTAATAATATTATTTGACTTTTAATAATAACCTAATAACTATTACCTATTTATCTATCTCGCTACTATAGCTAAAATTAGTAAAGTATTAGTAAAATTTATATAACCTTATATCCCCGCCTACGTGTATCCTTAAGTATCTCTATATAATAGTAACTCGGAGCTTATTATAACACAGGAATATTAGCAAGTTAGTAGATTCTCTAAAGAGTATTAATAGAGGTCTTGCCCCTAATAAAGAATATAGAGAGTCTACCTTTAGATATATATATAGCTACCTATAGACTATAGTTTATATTATCTATATCTAGTACCACCGTAAGAGCTCTACTTAGAATATTCTAACTAAGGCTTTGACGTTGCCGGACTTCTTATAGGCCTATAGTATCTACTCTACTCTATCTAAATCTTAGTTTGCCCCTTATCTTACCTCTTTATTATCCTAATAGGAGATATCTAATAGTTAAGCTATCCTTATAAGGGAGTAGCCCGCACGCCTCTAATACTTTAGGTATAAGCCAGACAAGCGTCCCTTACTAGTAGCTATTAATTTATCTACTACTTTAGAACTCCTAGTACTAGAAGATATAGTAGCCTTATAATAATATATTACTAATCTTAATATATATTAATCAAACCTTAAGTAATATAAAGCTAAGTATAATATTTTAAAATAGTGTCTACACTAAACTATAGACCGTCTTACTAACTTTTAGAGACTATAAGTAGATGATATATCCCGTAAATAAATTAAGGACCTTTATAATTAGCTCTAACTTACTTATAATTAGCTATATAAGAAGAAGTATAAGCTATAGAGTCGCTATAACTAATACTCTTCCTTCTTCCCTTCTATACTATAAGTAAGGGATTACGTTATATATAGCCGCGGTAAACTCTATTTATCTATAGATTTAGCTCCGCCTATATCTTAGCCTCTATTATAGCTATATAAAATACTAGAGGCTAGCAATATTCTTATAGCTAAATCTATTACTACTATTCTTACTAGGATAGATATATTACTATATTAACTAGCTTCGCAGTAGCCTATACTAGCTAAATAAAGCTAGTCCTAGAGGCCACCACTCTCTTTACCTATAGACTCTACTAGAGATAACTATCTAGATAACCTTTATAAGCGTCGCTAGGCTCGCCGTTATATAGCTAATAATAGATATTACGATAGATATACTAATAATACTAACTTAGGTATATTAGCTCTAGTAGTAAATTACTAAATTAGGACTTAGAATAATAACTACTATACTACTCTAGCCTTATAGTAACTATACCTAGCTAATATTATATTATTTAATCTAGATAAGGTCGATATATCTATATTTATTAATAAACTTAAGTTTATAAAATATCTAGAAGGAGAACCTATAATACTTCGCGTCTAGCTATTATATCTTAAAGGTTAGGCCTTAGAATAGTACTTAGTGTTATCTATTAATCGCTAACTTAACTTAATAGACTCTATTAATATCTATTATAATACGCTATAGAGCGAGTTTAAGCTAAATTAAATATCTACTTAGAATAAGGTAGCTTCTTTATATTTTATATTTATTAAGGTCGATACTATACTGTTAATATCCTATATAATAAAGAAGGTTACCTTACTTATATTAGTAGGTATTATAGACGAGACTATATAGAAACGCCTATTTTAAAAGAGGTTAAATAATACCCTCGTATATATTATACTATTAAATAAAGATAAATCCCTAGAAGTATATAAATACTAGGTTTACCTATCTAAATTTGTAACTACTAGAATATAGCACTCTATCTAAGCCTTACGCTCCTTCTAATAAATCTATAAGCTATATAAGTAGCCTACTATAACTAATACCTCGGCGCCTACTTTATCTAAACTAGAGAAAGTAAAAATCACAGAGAATATTAAGGCCGCAAATAAAAATACTAATAGATAACTACCTATTAATTATTTTAAATCACTACTATAACTATACTATATATATAGCTAGAACTATTAATATAAGTTCTATCTAGCCTATAAAACAGTAGGTATTAACCTTATAAATTTAGATAAATAAGCTACTATTAACGCTATTCTTAATACTAAGTAGGCTAATAGTATCTTAAACTTTAAGATTAATAGTATATTAGAAACTCTATCTACCTTAGAAAACTAATAACTATCTTAAGTAATAGGGTACCCCGAGATACTACTAACTACCTTATAACCCTAACTATTCGTAAAAAGATACTCCTATTCTTAATTATTAACTCTACTATACCTACGTCTTTTATACTATATATTAATATAGGCGCTACTATATTACTTATTTTATAATAATATATTTTACTTTATTTTATAAATACTATCTAGATACCTACTTCTACTATTATATTATCCTCCTTTTATAACTTTACTTATCAGTCGTCTATAATAGTTAATATCTTATTACCCCTTTATAATATCTAGAGAGGTACTATTATTACTAATATATATTATTATATTATACCTACCTTACTAGCGAATATACTTTTAGCGAATAATACCCTATAGATCTTAAATATAGTTATCTCTTATTCTACCCAAATAGTATTATAGGATAGTACTACTATTCCTTTTTATAATATATATTCTTCTACTATTCCTTACTTACTATCTAGGCCCCCTATTTATTAAATATATATAACTATCTAAGCCGCAAACT
>NW_003456407.1:8486-11633 GCF_000151425.1 Trichophyton rubrum CBS 118892 | reverse complement strand
CTGGTAGTATTTTAAAGGTATAGTATAGTGTAATAATAAGGATAAAAAGATAGTACTATAGTGGTCAAATATCGAATACTTCAACTTGATTATGATAGTAAAATTAGGAAGTTCTAGGGATAGGTAAAGATAAACTAGTTATATTAAGTAACTAAATAAGGTTGTGCCTAATAAAAAAATACTAAGTTCCCTCTATCTAATAAGAGGCGACTATCTAATTAAATCTACTATTAGGCCGATATATCGGAAACTTTAAGTAAATTATAGTATTTTAACCTAAATATTAATATTAAATATAAATACCCCTACAACTACTTAGTAGTATATTAAGTCCTACCTAAATTTTTTATACTATACTATACTCGTTATAAACTACTAGATATAGAGTATAATCCTAGCGAATACTAGTTTTTTTACTATATAAAATACTATACCTCTCTTATAACTATTCTACTATATTAAATCCCGCCCAAATAGCTAGATAGTTATCTATCCTATAGAGATTTTTTCTTTATTTATTATTCCTTTTTTCCAAATTTTATATTACTTATATTTTCTATATAAGTCGACTCGTACTATATTAAACCTCTTAATTTATTACTAACTTAAACTTTCTTTATCTTAATTCTTTACTAAGTTTATTAGGTTTTCTACTAACACTATTATACTAATAACTTATTACTTAACACTACCTAATAAGTATACCTATATTAGAAATAATTATCTAAAAATATCTTTAATTTAATCCTCCGAGACTATTTACCCTTGCAAGATATATATATTATATATATATACTAGCGTAATTAATACTTTAGAGCTATAACTAGTACTTAATTTAGAGAATTACTAATATTAGTAAACCTTAAAGGGATTTTATAACTCTTGTTTAAATAACCACGGATATTTATATATTAGGGTATAGTACGATCTAATTATATAAGTATATACTACTATATTTAATATATTAATTCTATATAGTTACCTATATTAATATATAAAGCCTATATCTAAAATTAATTTATAAGAGGCTTAACTTCTATATAGCTAACGAGCTATACAACCTACTATAGTATAATATAGAAGATATAGGGGAAAAATAGCTAAAGGGTAGTATTACTATATCTTTAGAAATAAATAGCATAGCCCCTTAGATTATTAATTTTTATTATTAGAATATTAAGAGTTTGATCGCTGTATTTATTAGTCACCTTCTATATAAAGATAGCCTTATATACGCTCTAGTTCGACAATTTAATAGTAGTGATAGCTATATTTATACTAAAATATATACGGGGAACTAGTAATAGGAGACGTAGGCTATACTTCTTGAAGGTACTACTATAATATCTATCTTGCTTACTATAGATAAAACCTAGCTTTCTATCTATTAGTGGGATAAGTACTAATAGCTAATATATTTAACGATTAGTAACCTCACCTATAAAATACGGTAGTCTTAGAAATTTAATACAATAAGGCTACTCGATCTCCTCCTTGTAAATATTTAGTTAAAGGACGCCGGCGTTAAGGCCGCAGTATACTATAAGGTGCTTAAAACTATTCTTAAACGTGAGTTAATAACACCTGCCTCTACTCGAGTTAAGAGCTACATTAACGACCCTATTACTAGCTTTAGAATATTTGGCAAAGATAGGTATGTTCCTTAAGTGTGCAGATAGAAATATTTGCAAATATTTCCCAATTTTAGCTAGTATAATAGTAGATTACGAAACTAATAAATTTATAAAAAAAACTTTTTTGCTTTGTCAGAATACAACCAGCTGGTGGCTATTTATAGCCAAAAGCGACTTAATTTAAAGCTCTTACTAAGCTTAATTTATAGCTTAATTTTGACTTCAAAATACCTTCTATTTCTTAAGAAATTTCGCTAAATATACCCCAATATTCTAGGAAAAATTTTTTCTTCTCTATTTTGATTTTCCTTGCCAAGCCCTGCTTATCTAAGCCCTTTTTTCCTTTTCCCCCTTCCCTTCTCTAATTTTGATTTTCCTTATCTTATCTCTTATTACTTACTACTTATTAATCCTTATCTTTCATTACCTAATCTATCTTAATAAAAATCAGCAGCCACAGCTAAAATATCTAATAGTTTAGCTAAGCTATTAGGTCCCTGCTACTAAGAACTACTAGAAAGTAGCTTAACTACCTCTAGAAAGCTTAGCTAAATATAGTTTCTTCTAGAAGGCTAAGATATCTAAATAGACTGAGCTTAGGTAATACGTTTTATATAGATTCTTAAACCCCCTTTAAGAAACTAGAGGCCTCTATAATACTAAAAAGTTCTAAATTAGAACTAGAAGGTAGGGACCTCTACTTAAGAGCAAACTAAAGTAGTTATTTTAGTTTCTAATTCTCTACTAAAAAGAAAAGTAAAATAGTTAACTATCACTACTTAAAGATAGTAGCTTTTTTTCCTAGGATTTTTCTTAGAAAAAACAGGAAGCTAGCCTTTACTTTTCTACTTTATAGAGAAATATACTCTATCTAGTATTATCTAAGTTAGGTATCCCCTAAGGCAGACTATACTATTTAGAAATATCTCCCTATGTTTTAGAAAGATTTCCCTATATAAAATCTAATAGTTTAGTAGTTCTTTTTAAAAACTACTACTAGAATATACTTCTTTAAGGGAGAAAGGCTATATACCCTATCTCTTAGAGATATATCTAGTTAAATCTTCCCTTAATACGTTTTCTTTTACCGAATAGTTATAGGTAACCTATAAACCTAGAGTTTTAGGTAATCTAATAAAACCTACTTACCTAACTATAAGTTAGAAGAATAAGAATGGCTACCCTAAAGAAATCTAAGGAAAAGATCTCCCCTATCCCTTTCTCCTTCTCTAAGAAAAGTAACCCTTTCCAAGCTTTAGAGTTAGAAGATATAGAGATAGATTTAGAGAATTAATCTTCTCCTTCTTTAACCCCTATACCCCTCCCTATACTACCTTAAAAAAGAGCCCCTAAAGGAAGCCCAAAACCTCTTTCTTCTAAAGAAACTAGGACGAAGAAGCTAAAAACCAAAAATAGCTTGCTCCCGCTAGAGGAGTAGGTGATTATCTAGGAACGTTCTAACATTCTAGAGTAGTAATTAGATCGGAAGAAGAGCTTAAAATCCAGAAATTCT
>NW_003456407.1:0-8386 GCF_000151425.1 Trichophyton rubrum CBS 118892 | reverse complement strand
CCAAGAAATTAAAAGAGGTATCTAAAGAAATCTCTAAAAAAACCCCTAAAAAAGCCGATATCCCCCCTTCCCTAAAGAAAACTCTATATTAGTATCCTAAAATCTCAGGACTCCTTAAAAGGATATGAGATAAGAAACACTATTAATATAGCTTTTTCTTAAAAAAAGGGAATTACTAGCCTCGTTCTTATATTAGTAGGAAAAACCTTTAAAGGAGATAATATTA
Source organism: Trichophyton rubrum CBS 118892 (assembly GCF_000151425.1). Lineage (NCBI taxonomy): Eukaryota > Fungi > Ascomycota > Eurotiomycetes > Onygenales > Arthrodermataceae > Trichophyton > Trichophyton rubrum. The sequence goes on along the minus strand of NW_003456407.1, from coordinate 8,160 downwards.
CCCTTACTACTATGCCTAACTTCTTAGCTCTATTTCTTCTATAGACTCAACAAATTTGGGAGAAAGTAGTTAAACACTATCTTCTAGATCTAGGGGAGAAACTATAGCTTAAGAAGAATAAAAAATAGTCTCACCTAGTGATTTATAGAATTCCCCTAGATCCTTTTAAAGGAAAAGGGGGTCTTAAACTCCTTAAAGAAGAGATCCAGATCTTTAATCCAGATCTAAAAGATCTTCTAGCTAAAGAACCAGTCTAGCTATTTAGAAAGGAAGAACTAGATTCTAAAGCTAAAAGTTCAGCCCTTCTCTATCTAAAAGAGAAAATCCCTCCTAAGCTTCTTTTGATTGTAGGTAAATATTATAAATTAGAAGAATATAAACCTAAATAAAAGACTTTTAAAACTAGAGTATAATACTATTTCTACTAAAAATACGGCTATAGCTCTATAGAATATAAAGCTATTAAACTAAATTACCGAGTTTATATAGAAAATCACGAAACTAAAACCTATAACTACCTAGTTTACTATACTCTAGGAAAACAATATAAATATACTACTATAAAATATATAAATTATAGAGATAAATACTTAGTAGATAGTTAAGACTACCCCTTCTTTAGAAAGCTTTATCTATCTAAGGTACTAGCTAAAGTAGAAGCTAGAGAAGAAGCTACTTCTACTAAGCCAAAGCCCCAGGTCCTAGTTAGGGTTAAAATCCTATAAGAAAAACTACAATAGTAGAAATAAAACTAAGCTTTCTTTAAAATAATATAGCTAGAAAAGATATATTAATATATACTTATTTAGATATAGCCTTTAATAATAAAATTAATCTAGTTCTCTTTTAGGAACCCTAGGTGAGTATAGACTATCAATATACTATAGCTCACCCCTCCTACTTCTACTTTCTGCCCTAAACTAGAGAAGTTAGACCTAGAGTGGCAATTTTTATAAGAAAAAAATCTAGATATTAGGTTAACCTAAGACTAGATATAATAGATAACCCAGACCTTCTAGTTATAGATATAATAGACTTTAAACAAGAACTAGAGACTATTTAGCTAATAAATATTTATAATGAACTATCTTTAGAAGAAGGAATAGAAGGTAGAACTATAGAAAGAGAACTATAAAAAATAACCCCTATAAAGAACTTAATCTTTCTAGGAGATACAAATGCATACTATCCTAGATAAAACTCTAAGAGATTATCCCCCCTTAGGGTAGAAAAGCTGATATATTGGTTGGATAAACACTAGTTTAATATAATTAATAAGGAAGATCGAGCTATTTACTTAAAATCTATAGAGAACCTATCTATTATAGATCTTACTTATCTATCTTCTTCTCTCTTAGAGAGACCCTACAATTAGTAGATAGAGAAGTCTCTAGAATTAGGCTCAGACCATAAGGTTATCTATTTTAATATAGAGATGGACCCCACTAGCCTAGTAGAGAATCCCCTTCTATCTAATTAATATAATTTAGAAAAGGCCGACTAGGATAAAGTCCTAAAAGAACTAGAATCAAATCTTCAAAAAAAAGAATTTATTTCTATTCTTAGTCTAGAAAACTCCTTAGAAGATTTAGATAATAAAGTCAATTATCTAGAGAGCTTGATATCTACTACTCTAGAAACCACTATTCCTAAGAAACGTATATTTGAATACTTAAAACCTTGGTAGACACCAAGACTAAAAAAGCTTAGGAAAGATATTAAAAGGAATAACTCTAGATATAAATAAGGCTTAATCCCCTTAGATATCTTTAAGGAATCTAGGAATCACTATTTTTAGGAGGTTAAGAATGCTAAACAAGCCTGCTAGAATAAATTCCTAGAAGAAGCTAAAGGAAAAGAAATCTTTAAAGCCTTTAATTATACTAAAAAAAGATACCTAGAGAAGCTCCCTATACTAACCTACACTAAAGATAGGGAAGAGATTAAGGCTATCACCTTTAGTAATAAATACGAGGCTTTTATAGAAGTTCTTTTTAAAAAGCCGCCCCTATTTAGAGCTATAGATCTATAGAATTATCAAGAACAAGAATGGGATTGGCCTTGTTTAACTAAATCAGAAGTTAAGCAGGCTATCTATACTAGCTCCTCTAGAAAAGCAGCTAGATCAGATAAAATATCCTTTCTAATAATTTAGAAGATCTATCCTATTCTAGAGGAAAGACTCTTTAATCTCTATAAAGCTCTTTTTAATAGAGGCTATCACCCCCTTAGGTGGAAATAGGCCATAGGAATTATCTTTCCTAAGTCTAATCGAAACTATATGATTCCTAAATCCTATAGGGTGATCTCTCTCCCAAGCTACCTAGGTAAAGTTCTAGAGAAAGTCCTAGCTACTAGACTAGAATACCTTACTTTTAAAAGTTAGAAATTACTATATTTCGATCAACTAGGAGGGAGAAAATAGTTCTCTGCTATAGACGCTGTAATAAGTTTAACTTATAATATTTAGCTAGTAAAAAAATAAGGTCTAATTACCTTAGTACTATTTATAGATATTAAAGGAGCGTTTAATTATATTTCTCTAAATCAATTAATAAGTATATGTTAGAGACTAGGCCTCCTAAAATCACTAGTTAGCTAAATAGCCTCCTTTATATCTAAGAGATTAGTTTAATTAGCCTTTGATAACCAAATCTAAAAGCTTAGAGAGATAGAGATAGGAATCTCACAAGGCTCCCCTATTTCCCCTATTCTCTTTATAATTTATATTAAAGAGCTATTTCAAGATCACCAAGACCTAAAAGATATTAGACTTCCTAGTTATACCGATGATATAGCTTTAATAGCCTCCTCTAGAATAAAAGAGGAGAATATTAAAAAGCTAAAACAAGCCTTAAAAGTTATTCTCTAAAGGTAAGAGGATCTTCTAATTTAGATAGATATAGATAAGACCGAGCTTATCCACTTCTCTAGAAAAATAGACGAAGAATAGGATAAAATATCTATCTAATTAGAAGAATAGAGCCTACCTATTAAACTAAAAAAGGTAGTAAGATAGTTAGGTATCTACTTTAATAATAATCTTACCTTTAAAAATTATATAGAGATAAAGCTTTAATTAGCTAAAAAGATTCTAAACCAAATAGCTCGACTCTTAAATACAGAGAGAGGCCTATCTTTTTAAGTAATTAGGTAGCTATATATTGCGTGTATAGCCTCTATAGCAGACTATAGCGTCCCTATATAGTAGAAAAATTAAAAGAATTTCCTAAATAAATATAGAACACTTTAGAATAAGGCTCTAAGGAAAATTCTAGGAGCCTTTCGAACTTCTCCTACCTTCTCTATAGAAATAGAGGCCTCTATCCCCCCTATAAGGGTCAGATTAGATAAAATCTATAGATTATATGCCTTAAGGATTATATCCCTATAATCTAATCACCCTATTAGGGCTAGAGTCTCTAAAAGCTTCCCTCCAGAAAGAGACCTAGGGATAGATCTAGACTAGAATAAATTTTATAAGTAGTCAGATCTAGAGTATTTAGAAGGAAAGAAAGCTAAAAAGGAAGTATCTCAACTTTTTAGAATCACCTCCCTAATAGTATCTTTTCTAAAAAACTCAAAAATCGAAGCTCCTAGTAGACACTATATTAGCCCGTGGATAGCTAATCTAGATAGTTTAATAGAATTTAGGGTCTCTTAATCCCTAAAACCTATAGCAAAATTAGAATATCTCGAACTTCTAAAGAAAATTCGGCTAAATTAAGAAAACCTTATCTACTACTCTAATAGATCTAAATTAGAAAAAGGGACTATAGGAGCTAGAATTTTCGAATTAAAAACCTCACAATATTAAGCCTAGAATCTAGGAAGTAAGCTAGAAGTCTTCGATACTAAACTCTTTGCTATAGATAGAGCTTTCTTAAAAACCTTAAAAACTATTAAAGATACTCCTAATAGCTCCTAGGAGTCCCTCTTTAATTATACACCCCTAGAGAAAGAAATTTGGATATTTATAGATAGCAAAGTAGCTATTTAGAGACTCTAGAAATTAGCTTTAATAGGAGGTAAAAGATATATCTTCTCTATTAGAAAAGTTATAGAGAAATTATATTAAAAAGGCTTTTCTATTAAGATAGCTTGGGTTCCAGCCTATCTAGGTATTCTAGAAAATAAGAAAGTAGATAATATAGCAAAGCTAGAAGCAAATCTTATTTATACCTCTATTCTTAATTATACTTCTTTAGCAAATCTAAAAAGAAGAATAAAAGAAAGAGCCCTAGAAGAGTAGAACCAAAATCTAATAGAAATTAAGGACTCTTAACTAGGAAGAGACTACTAATAGTTTGAAAATCTTCCTAAATAGGGTACTTCTAAAGAGAACTAGCCTAAAAAGCTCTAGTTAACAAAAATTTAACTAAAGATAGAACACGGATACTTTAGATCCTATTTTAGAAGACTCCTAGAATATAACTTAGCCTGCTATTCTAGATATCCTAATTCTAGGGAAATACCACAACACCTCCTTCTAGACTGCTCTAGTACTAAAAAAACTAGAACCTAGCTAAAAGAAAAATATAACTTGAATAACCAAAACTAGAATCTAAAAGCTATTTTTTAAACAGAAAAAGGAAGAAAGTGGCTTATTGATTTCCTACAAACTACAAAAATAGCTACTAGAGCCTAGCTACTAACTAGCTAAAAAAAAAAAAAAATATATATATATATATATATATATATATATATATATATATATATAGTTTACCCCCCCTAAATAGAATCAGTAGTACCGGTGCCACGGCACCCTAGTACCACGAACTAGATACTATTATATAACTTTTTTAGAAGTACTCCAAATGACTCCGGGGAATCGCTAGGTATATTCTATAGACGTTTTTAAGTTAATTAATATATACCTCGCCGTTACTAGACCCCGTTAAGACCTTTAAATAATAGTGGCACCCTAAATAGAACTAGTAGCACTAATACTACGGTACCCTAGTGCCACGGACCAAAAAAAAAAAAAAAAAAAAAAATATATATATATATATATATATATATATAACTATCCTAGTTAAGTCTCTATAAAAGAGCTTAATTAACTTAAATTAAATTAGTGATTTACCTATATTAGACTATTACCAAATTACACCTTTCCCAAACTCTAGAGCCTTAGGAGGCTAAATTTTGATTTCTTATCCTCTTCTGTATTTATTAAATATAGAACTCCTTATAGTCTTTGACTATATAGAAGTATAATAAAGAATAATAATAATAATAATAGACTATTATAGCCTATACTATATAAGGACATACTATAGAAATCGATAGCGATAGACTTTATAGTAAAACTATCATAATTAAAGGAGCTATAAACGGGCATATAATACGATTTAATTATAATAATTATAGATAGACTAACGAAGTATACCTACTTTATTCTATTTATTAAAAAGATATTAGTACTAGATATAGTATATATACTATTATAATAAGTCTTTATAAACCACGGATTATTAAATAAGATTATATCTAATAGAGATATATAGTTTATAAGTAAGTTTTGGATAATACTCACCGAAAGAATAGGGATTAAATAGAAAGTGTCTATAGTATATTACTCTTAGACAGATAGATAGAGCAAACGAATAAACTAAACTATTAAATAATATCTAAGATATTATATTAACCATAAATAGAATAATTAGGTTAAACTACTACTAATAGTATAGCTCGCCTATAATAGAGCTAAAATAGCCTCGATAGGCACGACACCTTTCTTTACAAACTATAGAAGAGAACTAGAAGTGATAAAAATACTTAGAAAAGCGAAGACTTATATATAATAAGTAGAGATATTAGTAGAAAAACTACGAATATTATATAAAAATATAAAAAAGGAACTGAAATTCTTAAGTTATTGAATAAGTGACTACTATAATAAATAATATATAGAAGCGCCAACCTTTAAAAGGGGGGAGAAAGTATTTCTACTATAATAAAATATTAAAACCACGAGACCGAATAATAAACTAAACTACTAAAAAATAGAACTATTTAAGATTTTAGAGAAACTCGGATAAGTTAATTATAAACTCTAATTACTAATATATATAAAGATACACCTAGTATTTTATACCTTATTAATTAAAAAAATACCCTAAAATACCAAACTATATAAGCTAGAAATCTAAGAAAAAAACTAGAAATAGGAATATAAAGTAGAAAGAATTCTAAATAAAATAAGGATTAGTAGGAAAATTTATTACCTAGTAAAATAGAAAAGCTATAATAATTTAGAAAATACTTATAAGCCTATAAAGAACCTTTAGAATATAATTTAGGCAATTAAGGACTATCAATAGGGAAATTAGATAAAAGCTACTTAATCGAAGGATTTAAGGATAAAGAAGAACTAAGGACTTTTTTAATAGAAGTAAGTATTTTATTACTACGAAGCTATAACTAAAGTTTAGTTATCTAGAACTTAGCTAGATAGTTTAACTCCGCAGTAATCCGCTAATTAAGATTAAATAATTTATTTTAAAGACGCTAAACCTAGGAAGATAAGAGCGATAGGGTCAAACAACTATTAAAAATATATTACTAAATAAAGAATTTCTACTCTTTCTACTAAATCTATTCGAGAGAATCAGAAATATAGCCTACGTAAGGATAGTTATTTTAAATATAGGTAGTATAGCGTATAATATAATAACTAACAGAGGACTTAACTATAATAAGATAAAGAATACCCGATACTAGATAGTTATTATAGAGAAAATCGGAAACCTAACTATAATAGTTAATAGTTATAGATAAAGTACGAAGCTCGGGAGTATAATTATAGGGATAAAGAGACTTAATAATACCTAAATAACGAGCTATAATTAAAGAAGAAAAGAAAAACTTACTAACCTAATATAAAAGGGAAAATACTTACTACTTATATATTAATAATCGGGATAATTTGTTAAAAGAGAGAATAATATTATAAACTACCTACGACGTAGCCTAAGTAAGAATAATTATTAAGACAAGAGATTGTATAATAGGAAGAACCTAGAGAACCCTAGATTATATAATATGAGAGTAGTTTAAGTTACTAAAGTACTAGGTAGTCTAATAATAGACTAATAGACGTAATCTAAGTATAGACTTATAAAAATAGTCTAATAATAGACTAGATAGAATAATTTAAGGGAGGGACTAAAGAAAGATAAGAGAGATAGACTTTTATAATATATATATAAAGATATTTATTTCTACCTTAATTAAAGAGCTATCTTCTAATACTTATAATTAACACAGCCTTTATAGTAAGTTATAGCTTTATAGTACTAATTAATATAAATATACTTCTTTTTATCTATCTATTATCCCAAGCCAATCCTTATACTAGATTTGACTAGTGTACTAGCTTTATTATAAATAAGGAACTTAGGGCGTAACTATAACACTAAGTTAGACTTAGAGCTACGACCTTAAAGCCAGATACTAAAGTGTCTCCCTACGATCTGGAGAGCTTGTTAATACTTTACTACACCCTAACCTATCTATAAGGCATCTTGGCTACTCCTTTCACCAAGACGTCTTACCTTATACCCTTATAGGCAAGACAGGCCCATATAGCATAACTATATCACGCGAGAAGGTTCCTATAAAGATTCTTTAATAAAAGTAGAATTAATATAGTTAATATCTCTATAAGAATACTCTCTACTATACCTAAAACTATATAATATACCTCTCCCTACTCTTAGTAATCTCCCCTATAGCCTTCTCTATCTACTATATTATTATATATTAGTACTATTAAGCTTAAGAGACTCTAGTATTAAAGGTAGAAAAAAGCTATCTAATATATTATCTATATACTAGTAGAGTAAATTTAGTAAACTAAGTATATTCTAGTAATTATTTAAGGGGGGTCTAGTAATAATATCTATAGACTAATCTTAATAGGTAGGGGTATATAATAGCTAGAGGGAGGAGTAAATTATAGGAGAAATCTATATTATATTTAGTTATAATATAGAGTATAGAGCTAATAGAATATAGAAATATAAACTTATAGTCTTTTTTTTAATTTCTAGAAGGAGGGAATTATAAAATATTAAAATAGATAGTTAATTATAGAAGGGATAATTTAAGACTATAAATTTTATAGTAGAGTTCTTTTATTTAATAAAAAATAGA
>NW_003456406.1:9995-12207 GCF_000151425.1 Trichophyton rubrum CBS 118892 | reverse complement strand
CTAGAATTATACCCTATAAGAGCTATAAATAGGGAAATCTCTATACTACTTTAATCTAAAGTATTATATATAAATTCGGCTAGAGGTAATTAATTAATCTAGTTTATTTACTTATAATTAATATACTACTATAAATATCTCTCTAGGATTTAATTTTAGATCTCGATTTACCTATCTATTTGAGGGTAAAAAGCTATACTAAGCTTTTTAGCTATCCTAAAGTAATAGTAAAGGTTTAACTAGAAATTACTAGTAAAGAGGGTATTCTTATCTATAATTATCTCCTTAGGTATACTATACTTTATAATAATTCTTCTAAAAATAATATTTATAAAAGCCTCTATCTTAATTTTCTTAATATAATAGAAGTACCTCGTAAATTTAGTATACCTATCTACTATTACTAGGATAGTATTATTAAATCCCTTAGTCCCCCCTCTTAATATTAAGTTTGGGAGATCTATAATAAAGTTTATAGATATAGATAACTATAGTTATTATACTTATTATAGTAGTTATAGTTATCTATATAGCTTATACCTTAGAGCTCTAGCTCTTTAATATACCTAGTATATTTATATATATTCTTTTATATTCTTAATTAGGCTCTTCTACTAATATTTTCTTAGTATTAGTAATCTAGTTTTTTATTTACTAAAATAGCTACTCTATAGGTCGTTATAGTATATATATAGAATCTCCTACTTTACTACTATATTTAGTAGTATATATACCCTTCTACCTTTAATTAATAGACCCGCTAGTATTTACTCTTACCCCTCTAGATTTAGTATTATCTTATTAGGGTTCTATCTCTAGATCTTTTCTACTCCCTATTATAGCTATATTAGCTTTTCTATTACGAAGGCGTCCCGTTATTATAAAGAAGCTATTAATTCTAGTAAATTCTCTTTTAATAAAGAATCTATAATTTCCCTTATAGCTACTTTTATAGCTAATAAGCGAGATATATAGTATACTAGATAGCTATAGTTAGCTTCGAGTGAGAGCTCCCTTTATTAAAGAACTTAACCCTTTTAGTTATCCTTTTAAATAGGGGGTCTTCTTAACCTCTGCCCTAAGTAGTTATTCTTATCTACTTTCTACCTAACTAACTTACTTAGAACCTACTAAGCTACTAGTAAGAGACCTCTCTTATATTTCTACTTTCTTATTAGGATAGGGAGCCTACCTAAGATATCCTAATAATCTAAATAACGAGATAGGCTATCTATAAAGTTAATCTTCCCTATTCTATAGACTATTTTAAAGTTATATATAGTAAGCTACTTAAGCTAATTAATGTATTTTCTATAAAAGATCTTCTTTAATTAATTTATAAATTTTTAGAGATTATAGTAGTTTATTAGTACTTATATGGTATACTAGACCTCTTTAAAGTAGTACCTCTAATACTTAAATAACTTTATAATAACTAGTATCTTCTAATTTAGTATATTATACCCCTTCTAGATATTATCTAGCTTTTTTAACTAAAAGACTACTAGGTATTAATTTAGCCTCTTTCCTTCCTCTTAGTAAAGTTATAATAGTACTACTCTATAAGTAAATACTAAAATATCCGTTTCTACTCTTATAGATCTTAATAGATTAAAGTAGCGGAGTAAGAGTTCTATTAAGAACTTATTTTTTAACTCCTTAAAAGCCATGCTTACTTTAGGGGTCTACTTAAAATTACCCTTCTTCTTCCCTCTCTAGAAGCCCTTAAATAACTTAGTATTATTATTATTATTATTCTTCATTATACTTCTATGTAGTCAAAGACTATAAGGAGTTCTATATTTAATAAATATAAAAGAGGATAAGAAATCAAAATTTTGCCTCTTAAGGCTCTAGAGTTTAAGAAAGGTGCAATTTAGTAATAGCCTAATATAGACAAATCACTAATCTAATTTGAGTTAATTAAGCTCTTTTATAGAGATTTAACTAGGATAGTTATATATATATATATATATATATATATATATATATATATATATTTTTTTTTTTTTTTTTTTTTTTTTAGTCCGTGGCACCAGGATGCCGTGGTACCGATGCCACTAGTTCCATTTAGACAGGGGGGTGCCACTATTATTTGAAGGCCTTAACAGGTTCTAGTAATGGCGAGGTATATACTAATTAACTCGAAATCATCTATAGAATATACCTAGCGGTTCCCCGAAGTTATTTAGAGTACTTCTAAAAAAGTTAT
>NW_003456406.1:0-8731 GCF_000151425.1 Trichophyton rubrum CBS 118892 | reverse complement strand
TTTTAATATAATTTCTCTATAACTTTTCTAATAGAGAAGATATATCTTTTACCTCCTATTAAAGCTGATTTCTGGAGTCTCTAAATAGCTACTTTACTATCTATAAATATCTAAATTTCTTTCTCTAGGGGTATATAATTAAAGAGGGACTTCTAGGAGCTATTAGAAATATCTTTAATAGTTTTTAAGGCTTTTAAGAAAGCTCTATCTATAGTAAAGAGTTTAGTATCGAAGACTTCTAGCTTACTTCCTAGATTCTAGGCTTAGTATTGTGAGGTTTTTAATTCGAAAATTCTAGCTCCTATAGTCCCTTTCTCTAATTTAGATCTATCAGAGTAGTAAATAAGATTTTCTTAATTTAGCTAAATTTTCTTTAGAAGTTCGAGATATTCTAATTTTACTATAAGTTTTAGGGATTAAGAGACCCTAAATTCTATTAAACTATCTAGATTAGCTATCCACGGGCTAATCTAGTGTCTACTAGGAGCTTCGATTTTTAAGTTTTTTAGAAAAGATGCTATTAGGGAGGTGATTCTAAAAAGTTGAGACACTTCCTTTTTAGCTTTCTTTCCTTCTAGATACTCTAGATATAACTACTTATAAAATTTATTCCAGTCTAGATCTATCTCTAAGTCTCTTTCTGGAGGGAAGCTTTTAGAGACTCTAGCCCTAATAGGGTAATTAGATTATAGGGATATAATCCTTAAGGTATATAACATATAGATTTTATCTAATCTGATCCTTATAGGGGGGATAGAGGTCTCTATTTCTATAGAGAAGGTAGGAGAAGTTTAAAAGGCTCCTAGAATTTTCCTTAGAGCCTTATTCTAAAGTGTTCTATATTTATTTAGGAAATTCTTTTAATTTTTCTACTATATAGGGATACTATAGTCTACTATAAAGGCTATATATATAATATATAGCTACCTAATTACTTAAAAAGATAGGCATCTCTCTATATTTAAGAGTTAAGCTATTTTGGTTTAAAATCTTTTTAGCTAATTAAAGCTTTATCTCTATATAATTTTTAAAGGTAAGATTATTATTAAAGTAGATACCTAACTATCTTACTACCTTTTTTAGTTTAATAGGTAGGCTCTATTCTTCTAATTAGATAGATATTTTATCCTATTCTTCATCTATTTTTCTAGAGAAGTAGATAAGCTTGGTCTTATCTATATCTATCTAAATTAGAAGATCTTCTTATCTTTGAAGAATAACTTTTAAGGCTTATTTTAGCTTTTTAATATTCTTCTCTTTTATTCTAGAGGAGGCTATTAAAGCTATATTATCGGTATAACTAGGAAGTCTAATATCTTTTAGGTCTTAGTAATCTTAAAATAGCTCTTTGATATAGATTATAAAGAGAATAGAGGAAATAGGGGAGCCTTGTGGGATTCCTATCTCTATCTCTTTAAGCTCTTAGATTTGGTTATCAAAGGCTAATTAAACTAATCTCTTAGATATAAAGGAGGCTATCTAGCTAACTAGTAATTTTAGGAGGCCTAGTCTCTAATATATACTTATTAATTGATTTAAAAAAACGTGATTAAACGCTCCCTTAATATTTATAAATAGTACTAAGGTAATTAGACCTTGTTTTTTTACTAGCTGAATATTATAAGTTAGACTTATTATAGTATCTATAGTAGAGAATTATTTTCTCCCTTCTAGTTAATCGAAATATAGTAATTTCTAACTCTTAAAAGTAAGGTATTCTAGTCTAGTAGCTAGGATTTTCTCTAGAACTTTACCTAGGTAGCTTAGGAGAGAGATCACTCTATAGGATTTAGGAATCGTATAGTTTCGATTAGGCTTAGGGAGGATAATTCTTATAGCCTGTTTCTACCTAAGGGGGTGATAGCCTCTATTAAAAAGAGCTTTATAGAGATTAAAAAGTCTTTCCTCTAGAATAGGATAGATCTTCTAAATTATTAGAAAGGATATTTTATCTGGTCTAGCTGCCTTTCTAGGGGAGCTAGTATAGATAGCCTGCTTAACTTTTGATTTGGTTAAATAAGGCTAATCCTATTCTTATTCTTAATAATTCTGTAGATCTATAGCCATAAATAGGGGCGGCTTTTTAAAAAGAACTTCTATAAAAGCCTCGTATTTATTACTAAAGGTAATAGCCTTGATCTCTTCCCTATCTTTAGTATAGATTAGTATAGGGAGCTTCTCTAGGTATCTTTTTTTAGTATAATTAAAGGCTTTAAAGATTTTTTTTCCTTTAGCTTCTTCTAGGAATTTATTCCAGCAGGCTTGTTTAGTATTCTTAACCTCCTAAAAATAGTGATTCCTAGATTCCTTAAAGATATCTAAGGGGATTAAGCCTTATTTATATCTAGAGCTATCCCTTTTTATATCTTTCCTAAGCTCTTTTAGTCTTGGTGTCTACTAAGGTTTTAAGTATTTAGATATACGTTTCTTAGGAATAGTGGTTTCTAGAGTAGTAGATATTAAGCTCTCTAGATAATTAGCTTTATTATCTAAATCTTCCAAGGAGTTTTCTAGACTAAGAATAGAAATAAATTCTCTTTTTTAAAGATTTGATTCTAGTTCTTTTAGGACTTTATCCTAGTCGGCCTTTTCTAGATTATATTAATTAGATAGAAGGGGATTCTCTACTAGGCTAGTGGGGTCTATCTCTATATTAAAATAGATAACCTTATAGTCTGAGCCTGATTCTAGAGACTCCTCTATCTACTAATTATAGGGTCTCTCTAAGAGAGAAGAGGATAGATAAGTAAGATCTATAATAGATAGATTCTCTATAGATTTTAAGTAAGTAGCTCGATCTTCCTTATTAATTATATTAAACTAATATTTATCCAACCAATATATCAGCTTTTCTACCTTAAGGGGGGATAATCTCTTAGAGTTCTATCTAGAATAGTATGTATTTATATCTCCTAGAAGGATTAAGTTCTTTATAGGGGTTATTATTTATAGTTTTCTTTCTATAGTTCTACCTTCTATTTTTTTTTCTAAAGATAGTTCGTTATAAATATTTATTAGCTAAATAGTCTCTAGTTCTTATTTAGAGTCTATTATATCTATAACTAAAAGGTCTAGATTATCTATTATATCTAGTCTTAGGTTAACCTAATATCTAGATTTTTTTCTTACGAAAATCGCTACTCTAGGTCTAACTTCTCTAGTTTAGGGCAGAAAGTGGAAGTAAGAGGGGTAAGCTATAGTATATTAATAGTCTATACTTACCTAGGGCTCCTAAAAGAGAACTAGATTAATTTTATTATTAAAGGCTATATCTAAGTAAGTATATATTAATATATCCTTTCTAGCTATATTATTTTGAAGAAAACTTAGTTTTATTTCTACTATTATGGTTTTTCTTATAGGATTTCAACCCTAACTAGGACCTGGGGCTTTAGCTTAGTAGAAGTAGCTTCTTCTCTAGCTTCTACTTTAGCTAGTACCTTAGATAGATAAGGCTTTCTAAAGAAGGGGTAATCTTAACTATCTACTAAGTGTTTATCTCTATAATTTATATATTTTATAGTAGTATATTTATATTATTTTCCTAGAGTATAGTAAACTAGGTAGTTATAGACTTTAGTTTTGTGATTTTCTATATAAACTCAGTAGTTTGGCTTAATAGCTTTATATTCTATAGAGCTATAGCTATATTTTTAGTAGAAATAGTATTATACTCTAATTTTAAAAGTCTTTTATTTAAGTTTATATTCTTCTGATTTATAATATTTACCTATAATCAGAAGAAGCTTAGGAGGGATTTTCTCTTTTAGATAGAGAAGGGCTGAACCTTTAGCTTTAGAATCTAGTTCTTCCTTTCTAAATAGCCAAACTAGTTCTTTAGCTAGAAGATCTTTTAGATCTAGATTAAAGATCTAGATCTCTTCTTCAAGGAGTTTAAGACCCTCTTTTTCTTTAAAAGGATCTAGGGGAATTCTATAAATCACTAGGTAAGACTATTTTTTATCCTTTTTAAGTTATAGTTTCTTCTCTAGATTTAGAAGATAGTGTTTAACTACTTTCTCCTAAATTTGTTAAGTCTATAGAAGAAATAGAGCTAAGAAGTTAGGTATAATAGTAAGGGTAATATTATCTCCCTTAAAGGTTTTTCCTACTAATATAAGAACGGGGCTAGTAATTCTCTTTTCTTAAGAAAAAGCTATATTAATAGCGTTTCTTATTTTATATCCTTTTAAGGAGTTTTAAGATTTTAGAATACTAATATAGAGTTTTCTTTAGGAAGGGAGGATATCGGCTTTTTTAGGGGTTTTTTAGAGATTTCTTTAGATACCTTTTTTAATTTCTTAGTCTCGTTTTTCCCTTTTATAATAGAGGTATAGGAGGGTCTCTAAGGTAGTTCTTCCTCTTCTTTCTCTTTCTTCTCTTTCTCTAGTGATTTCTCTAAAAATTATATTTTCTCCTCTATCTTCTAAAGAGGCGTTTTTAAGGAGTTATATTAATTTCTCCTATAGACTAGAAGCTATTTAAATTATTACTTCTGTTCTTCTAGAATTTCTAGAATTTTTAGCTCTTCTTCCCCTCTAATTTCCTGCTCTAGAATATTTAGAATAATTTCTAGATTATTCTAGCTAGTCTTCTTAGAGGGAGCGAGGCTAGTTTTTTAGTTTTTAGCTTCTTTCTCTTTATTTTCTTTAGAAGAAGAGGCTTTTAGGCTTCCTTTAGAGGCTCTTTTTTAAGGTAGTATAGGGAGGGGTGTAGGGGTTAAAGGAGGAGAAGATTAATTCTCTAAATCTATCTCTATATCTTCTAACTCTAAAGCTTAGAAAGGGTTACTTTCCTTAGAGAAGAGAAAGGATAGGGGAAGATCTTTCTAGATTCTTAGGGTAGCTATTCTATTCTTCTACTTATAGTTAGGTAAGTAGGTTTTATTAGATTACCTAAACTCTAGGTTTATAAGTTACCTATAACTATTTGGTAAAAGAAAATATATTAAAGGAAGATTTAACTAGATATATCTCTAAAAGATAGGGCATATAGCCTTTCTCCCTTAAAGAAGTATATTCTAGTAGTAGTTTTTAAAGAGAACTACTAAACTATTAGATTTTTTATAGGGAAATCTTTCTAAAATCTAGGGAGATATTTCTAAATAATATAGTCTGCCTTAGGGGATACCTAACTTAGATAATACTAGATAGAGTATATTTCTCTATAAAGTAGAAAAGTAAGGGCTAGTTTCCTATTTTTTCTAAGAAAAATCCTAGGAAAAAAAGCTACTATCTTTTAAGTAGTAATAGTTAACTATTTTACTTTTCTTTTTAGTAGAGAATTAGAAACTAAAATAACTACTTTGGTTTACTCTTAAGTAGAGGTCCCTACCTTCTAGTTCTAATTTAGAACCTTTTAGTATTATAAAGGCCTCTAGTTTCTTAAAGGGAGTTTAAGAATCTATATAAAACGTATTACCTAAGCTTAGTCTATTTAGATATTTTAGCCTTCTAGAAGAAACTATATTTAACTAAGCTTTCTAGAGGTAGCTAAGCTACTTTCTAGTAGTTCTTAGTAGCAGGGACCTGATAGCTTAGCTAAACTATTAGATATTTTAGCTATAGCTACTAATTTTTATTAAGATAGATTAGATAAGGAAAGATAAGGATTAATAAGTAGTAAGTGATAAAAGATAAGATAAGGAAAATCAAAATTAAAGAAGGGAAGGGGGAAAAGAAAAAGGGAGCTTAGATAAGTAGGGCTTGGCAAGGAAAATCAAAATAGAGAAGAAAAAATTTTTCCTAGAATATTAGGGTATATTTAGTGAAATTTCTTAAGAAATAGAAGATGTTTTGGAGTCAAAATTAAGCTATAAATTAAGCTTAGTAAGAGCTTTAAATTAAGTCGCTTTTAGCTATAAATAGCTACCAGCTGGTTGTATTCTAATAAAGCAAGAAAGTTTTTAGTAACTTAGTAATAGGTACTATAATATAAGAGTATCGATATATAAAGTATTAATAGAAGTTAGTAAAGTTAAAAAATATCTAGATATTATAGAAGCTATAGAGTTTTAGCTACTTTTATATAGTTATAATCCTTACTAGATTTATACTTACCCTTTTATAGCTTACTCTATATTTTAGGAAGTCTACTAATATCTAGAAGAATATATATTTCGAAAGCTTTATATATAATTTATATTTTCTTAACCTATTTAGTATTAACCTAATATACTCTATATATTCCTCTCTACTTATATTAAAGATAAGGATATTATTAAGGTAGATAATATATACGATATCTATTAACTCTATAAAAACTTAATTTATATACCTCTAAAATATTATAGGTGTGTTATTTAGACTAAATAATATTATAAGATATTTATAGTATTTATACCTTATTCTAAAGGCTATTTTCTATTTATTACCTTCCTTAATCTATATCCTATAATAGGCTTCCCTAAGGTTAAACTTAATAAAGAATATAGCTCTTATTAGTCTATCTAGTATCTTATTAATCCAGAGTAAGGTAAGGCGGTTCTTCATAGTTATTTTATTTAACTTATAGTAGTTGATATATATATAAAGGCTACTATCTATTTTAGATATAAAAAGTACTAGTACTCCTATAGAGCTCTTAAATTCCCTAATCTATCCCCTCTATAGTATAGTATTTAGATATTCCCTTAGTACCTATAATTCCTTAGCTAAGAGATTATATAAGGGTAAATAGGGGGGAACCTTCCTATTTACTAGCTTAATCTTATAGAATACTAGTCTAGGATTAGTAAATATATATATTATTTTCTCTAAGAAGACCTCTATAAAAGACTTAAACTCCCTTAGTAGTTAATTTTTCTCTATAACCTTCCCTTTAAGGATTAGTAAGAGGAGTTAGATTATTATAGGTACTTTACTTTCTTTAGAGCCTAGTATAGCTACCTATTCTACTATATATAGGTAATACTAGTAGTATTCTTTCTAATTTATCCTTAGGTTAATTTTCTTTAGTTAAAGTTTACCTAGAATAACTTTAATATCTACTATAGGAATAACTATAAAGGGTATCTTATATATATAAGTAATCCTTTAATTATTCTTTAGAGTTATACTTACTAGGACTATACCTTAGGGCTCTATCTTTTCTCTATTTAGGAGATTAATCTTTCTATCTAGACCCCCCTTAGGTCTACTTAGGAATAACTCTACTAAGATTAGATTAATAAAGTTATAGTTAGTAGTGCTATCTATAATAGCTTACACTTAGATTTCGTCTCTATTTAGTAGTTTTAGGGTAGCTAACTATAGTAGTAAGGCTACCTCTATTTAGATTATCTAGGACTCTATCTATATAGTAAGGAGTTTAGGTTTATTATCTCCCTTCTAGTTCTATAAATAATTACCTAGAAGTCTTACTTTATTTAGGTAGTCCTTAGCTATATATTCCTTCTTACTATAGGCTAAGTATAGTTTTTCTTTAAATTAGTACTCTCTTTCCTTAGGTATAATATAGTTAAATATACTTTTATACTTCTTACTTATTTATTATACTACTTAATCTCTATTTTAGATTAGATATTATTTACTATTATAAGACCCTTAGTAGGTTAATTTAAGTTATTCCTTTAGTACTCTAGGTATTTTCTTTTAGTCCCTCTTCTATAGTACCGCCTCTAGCTTATAAACCTCTACTTTTAATTCTTTTATAATTAATAGCTTATTTTAGAATTATTAAATTTTATATTAGAGGTTCAAAAGGAGTTTTCTAATAGTTAATAGTATAAGGTATTTCTCTAATAAATTAGTACCGTAATTATTATATAGACCCTTAATATAATTAAAAAAGGACTTGATATTTTACTAGTAGCGCTACCTTACCTTATTAAACCTTAGGATAGTATTAATACTACGATTATTAGGATATTTAATTTAATCTCTATACTATTTCTTAAATACTTTTTAAATTTTAGGTATTATCTACTCTACTTCTGCCTAATTATACTATTTAATTATAAGGTTTGATTTAGCTTTCTACCCTTATTAAGTCTAGACTACCTTTACTTTATTAGGGATTTTAAGGAAAGTGTTCTATAGAGTATCCTCTAGCTAGTAAAACTAGATTAAATACCCTCCTAGAGTTAGATTATCCTATATTAGTACCTTTATCTTTAGTAATAACTTTTAGTATTCTAGATATTGGGTCTCCTTCTTATATTATTCTAGTGAGCTCTAGTAGTTATACTTCTATACCCTACTAACTAGTAATCTCTATAACTCTTATTATTCTTCTATAAATATACTTATAATCTAGTTTACTAATAAATAAAGCCTTTCTTATATTTTATCTATAGATAATATCTTACTTTTTTATAGATATATATAGCTTCGTGTTATAGTTATATCTCCCAACTTATAGAGAATAGTTAGAATATTAAACTACTAGTATATTAGATATACTAGGGGTTAGTTCTTCCTTACTAATTAGGAGAGACTATAAAGGTCTTTATTATTAAATAAAGAAATACTATAGGGGTCTATAGTATTTAAAACTAACTATTAGTTTCCTTAACCCCTAATCTTTTTAAGATATCTATAGTTTCTCTATCTCACGTAGGTTCTATATACTCTATACCCTTGATAGATTCTATTAGGGGTCACTCTTCTAGGATTATACGCTATCTATAGTGTATATTCAAGAGTTAGTTCCTAATATAAAGATATATTATAAGGGGATAAGAGAAACTACTCTTAGATTTATATATTATAAAGATATATTATATAAATAT
>NW_003456405.1:7894-9340 GCF_000151425.1 Trichophyton rubrum CBS 118892 | reverse complement strand
ATAGATCTTTAGTAAATATTAACTAAATAAAGTGAATTTATGGAAAGTAGGTGTATTTTAACTTTTTAAAATTCTATATTTTTATATATTATATAGATTTTATTTAATAGTATAGTATATTAGATAAGTTTAATATCTCCTATAGTAAAGCTACTTATAAGTTTCTTATTAAAAACCCCTTTAAGTATACTAATAAACGAGATAAATATAAAGATTAGATTATATATTAAAATATATAGTAGATAAATATAATAAGTAACTAAAATATTAGTTTTTATAATAAGATCTATAAAAATAATATTTTTATTATTAGAGATTTATTAGTTATATAGATAACTTATATCTCACACTCTATTAACTTAATTAAGATTAGGTAGAAGTATAAGATATAATTTAAAAAGTGTAAGTACTAGTTAAAGTATTAGATATTTAAATTATTATTTAACTATCCAAATATAATATTTATAAAGGAGATTATACTAAAGTTAGAACTTCTAGGGGAAGAGTTTATCTAAGCTCTAGCTATTTTTATTTAGGAAATATAATTTACTCTAAATAATAATCTTTAGAGTAATAATAGTAACAAACTAATTACTAATACTAATACCTCTAGTAGTAGGGGTATCTAATAACAGGATAACCCTATATAAATTTATAATTATAAGGTCTAAGTCTACTCCTCTATTACTACTTAAAAACCTAATAGTAAAGATCCTCTAGATATAGAGATTTTTATAAAAGAATTTATCCAATATTACCGAATTAATAAAAGAAGGAAGGGTACTAGAGATATAACTATATCTAGATTTAAGCTAAAAAGGATTTTACTTAGGTTAGCTATATAGATACTAGTTCTATTAATATTAATAGGTTCCTAAAGGGAAAAATTGTAGGATATTTACTTATTCTATTAATAGTATTTAATAAAAAGAGGTCTTTAATAAGAGAGTAGCTAGATAATATTATCTATAATTTAAAAAAGCTCGCGATATATTATAGAGTATTTATTAATACTTTTTAGTCTTAATATATATATAAACCTTACTCTATATATAGTATAATAGAGGTAGAATCTACTTTTTTAACTCTAATAATAGGTAACTTAGTAGATTTAAAATATAAGTATTTCTATATTAGGGCTAGAAGATTTTATTCTATTAAGGATATTATATATAGTACTTATATAGTACCTACTTTACTAGAGCTAACCTCTAAACTTACTAGTAATAAGTTTAGATATTTATAGAAAATGAATATTTTCTATATTAATAACTATATTAATTAGGATTAATATAATATTTTATATAAGGAGAATTTTATAAAAAAGGGAGAGGATTAAGCTTAAAAATATTTTATTATATTATTAGAGGAAGTAAAAGTATATATAATTACTTAGAGTAATATTACTAATAATACTATTTAGAATATACCTAAATTATGTTCTGA
>NW_003456405.1:0-7794 GCF_000151425.1 Trichophyton rubrum CBS 118892 | reverse complement strand
TATATTTAGAGATATAGATAGAAAAATATAAAGGTATATATCTATTATTTATTAACTAATATAGCTATTAAGGATTAGATTATTAATAAATAAGAGATATATAACTACTTTTTAAAGCTAGTATATAATATAAAGTCTATATTATAGATAAGTACTACTTTTAACTCTATTATTTTAGATTAATTTAAGTAGTAATAACTAGAATATACTTAAAAATAAATTATTTATATTATTATAGTTTTTAAAATTAAGTAGTTTAATAATGATATTAATAAAAATATTTAATTTAAATATAATAATACTTCTATAAATTTATTTATATATATATATCTACTAATATATAGTAGAAATAAAAGAATAGAAAAACTTTCTTGCTTTATTAAAATATAACTAGCTCGTGGCTATTTATAGCCAAAAGCGATTTAATTTAAAGCTCTTACCAAGCTTTATTTATGGCTTAATTTTGACTTTAAAACACCTTCTATTTCTTAAGAAATTTCGCTAAATACACCCCAATATTCTAGGAAAAATTTTTCTTCTCTATTTTGATTTTCCTTGCCAAGCCCTGCTTATCTAAGCCCCTTTTTCCTTTTCCCCCTTCCCTTCTCTAATTTTGATTTTCCTTATCTTATTTTTTATTACTTACTACTTATCAATCCTTATCTTTCCTTACCTGATCTATCTTAATAAAAATTAGTAGCTATAGCTAAAATATCTAATAGTTTAGCTAAGCTATCAGGTCCCTACTACTAAGAACTACTAGAAAGTAGCTTAGCTACCTCTAGAAAGCTTAGCTAAATACGGTTTCTTCTAGAAGACTAAGATATCTAAATAGACTAAGCTTAGGTAATACGTTTTATATAGATTCTTAAACCCCCTTTAAGAAACTAGAGGCCTCTATAATACTAAAATACTCTAAATTAGAACTAGAAGGTAGGGACCTCTACTTAAGAGCAAACCAAAGTAGTTATTTTAGTTTCTAATTCTCTACTAAAAAGAAAAGTGAAATAGTTAACTATCACTACTTAAAAGATAGTAGCTTTTTTTCCTGGGATTTTTCTTAGAAAAAATAGAAAGCTAGCCTTTACTTTTCTACTTTATAGAGAAATATACTCTATCTAGTATTATCTAAGTTAGGTATCCTCTGAGGCAGACTATACTATTTAGAAATATCTCCCTTAGTTTTAGAAAGATTTCCCTATAAAAAATCTAATAGTTTAGTAGTTCTCTTTAAAAACTACTACTAGAATATACTTCTTTAAGGGAGAAAGGCTATATACCTTATCTTTTAGAAATATATCTAGTTAAATCTTCCCTTAATACGTTTTCTTTTACTAAATAATTATAGGTAACCTATAAACCTAGAGTTTTAGGTAATCTAATAAAACCTACTTATCTAACTATAAATTAGAAGAATAAGAATAGCTACCCTAAAGAAATCTAAAGAAAAGATCTCCCCTATTCCTTTCTCCTTCTCTAAGGAAAGTAACCCTTTCTAAGCTTTAGAGTTAGAAAATATAGAGATAGATTCAGAGAATTAATCTTCTCCTCCTTTAACCCCTATATCACTCTCTATACTAACTTAAAAAAGAGCCCCTAAAGAAAGCCTAAAAGCCTCTTCTTTTAAAAAAAATAAGGAGAAAAAAGCTAAAAACTAAAAAACTAGTCTCGCTTCCTCTAAGAAGATTAGCTAGAATAATTTAGAAATTATTCTAAATATTCTAGAGTAGAAAATTAGAGAGGAAGAAGAGCTAAAAATTCTAGAAATTCTAAAAAGAATAAAAGTAATATTTTAAATAGCTTCTAGCCTATAGGAGAAATTAATATAACTCCTTAAAAATACCTCTTTAGAAGATAGAGGAGAAAATATAATCTCTAGAAAAATCACTAGAGAAAGAGAAGAAAAAGAAAAGAGAGGAAGAATTACCTTAGAGACTCTCCTATACCTCTATTATAAAAGGGAAAAACGAGATTAAGAAATTAAAAAATATATCTAAAGAAATCTCTAAAAAAACCTCTAAAAAAGCCGATATCCCCCCTTCCTAAAGAAAACTCTATATTAGTATCCTAAAATTTTAGGACTCCCTAAAAAGATATAAGATAAGAAATATTATTAATATAGTTTTTTTTTTAAAAAAAGGGAATTACTAGCCTTATTCTAGTATTAGTAGGAAAAATCTTTAAGGGAGATAATATTACCCTTACTACTATACTTAATTTCTTAGCTCTATTTCTCTTATAGACTTAATAAATTCAAAAGAAAGTAGTTAAATACTATCTCCTAAATTTAGGGGAGAAATTATAATTCAAGAAGGATAAAAAATAGTCTTATCTAGTGATTCATAGAATTCCCCTAGATCTTTTTAAAGGAAAAGAGGGTCTTAAACTCCTTAAAGAAGAGATTTAGATCTTTAATCTAAATCTAAAAGATCTTCTAGCTAAAGAACTAGTCTGGCTATTTAGAAAGGAAAAACTAGATTCTAAAACTAAAGGTTTAGCCCTTCTCTATCTAAAAGAGAAAATCCCTCCTAAGTTTCTTCTAATTATAGGTAAATATTTTAAATTAGAAGAATATAAACCTAAATAAAGGACTTTTAAAACTAGAGTATAATACTATTTCTACTAAAAATACAGCCATAGCTCTATAGAATATAAAGCTATTAAGCTAAACTACTGAGTTTATATAGAAAATTACGAAACTAAAGTCTATAACTACCTAGTTTACTATACTTTAGGAAAATAATATAAATACACCACTATACAATATATAAATTGTGAAGATAAACACTTAGTAGATAGTTAAGACTACCCCTTCTTTAGAAAGCCTTATCTATCTAAGGTACCAGCCAAAGTAGAAGCTAGAGAAGAAGCTACTTCTACTAAGCCAAAGCCCCAGGTCTTAGTTAGGGTTGAAATCCCACAAGAAAAACCACAATAATAGAAATAAAACTAAGCTTTCTTTAAAATAATGTGGCTAGAAAGAATATATTAATGTATACTTGCTTAGATATAGCCTTTAATAATAAAATTGATCTAGTTCTCTTTTAGGAGCCCTAGGTGAGTATAGACTATCAATATACTATAGCTCACCCCTTCTACTTCTGCTTTTTGCCCTAAACTAGAGAAGTTAGACCTAGAGTAGCGATTTTCATAAGAAAAAAATCTAGATATCAGGTTAACCTAAAACTAGATATAATAGATAACCCAGACCTTCTAGTTATAGATATAATAGACTCTAAATAAGAACTAGAGACTATTCAGCTAATAAATATTTATAACGAACTATCTTTAGAAGAAAAAATAGAAGGTAGAACTATAGAAAGAGAACTACAAAAAATAACCCCTATAAAGAACTTAATCCTTCTAGGAGATATAAATACACACTATCCTAGATAGAACTCTAAGAGATTATCCCCCCTTAGGGCAGAAAAGTTGATATATTGGTTGGATAAATACTAGTTTGATATAATTAATAAGGAAGATCGAGCTACTTACTTAAAATCTATAGAGAACCTATCTATTATAGATCTTACTTATCTATCCTCTTCTCTCTTAGAGAGACCCTATAATTAGTAGATAGAGGAGTCTCTAGAATCAGGCTCAGACCATGATATTATCTATTTTAATATAGAGATGGACCCCACTAGCCTAGTAGAGAATCCCCTTCTATCTAATTAATATAATCTAGAAAAGGCCGACTAGGATAAAGTCCTAAAAGAACTAGAATCAAATCTTTAAAAAAGAGAATTTATTTCTATTCTTAGTCTAGAAAACTCCTTGGAAGATTTAGATAATAAAGCCAATCGTCTAGAGAGCTTGATATCTACTACTCTAGAAACCACTATTTCTAAGAAACGTATATCTGAATACTTAAAGCCTTGATAGACACCAAGACTAAAAGAGCTTAGAAAAGATATAAAAAGGGATGGCTCTAGATATAAACAAGGCTTAATCCCCTTAGATATTTTTAAGGAATCTAGGAATCACTATTTTTAGGAGGTTAAGAATGCTAAACAAGCCTGCTGGAATAAATTCCTAGAAGAAGCTAAAGGAAAAGAAATCTTTAAAGCCTTTAATTATACTAAAAATAGATACCTAGAGTAGCTCCCTATACTAACCTACACTAAAGATAGGGAAGAGATCAAGGCTATCACCTTTAGTGATAAATGCGAGGCTTTTATGGAAGTTCTTTTTAAAAAGCCGCCCCTATCTAGGGCCATAGATCCACAGAATTATCAAGAACATGAATAGGATTGGCCTTATTTAACCAAATCAGAAGTTAAGCAGGCTATCTATACCAGCTCCCCTAGAAAGACAGCTAGACCAGATAAAATATCCTTTCTAATAATTCAGAAGATCTATTCTATTCTAGAGAAAAGACTCTTTAATCTTTATAAAGCTCTTTTTAATAGAGGCTATCACCCTCTTAGGTGGAAATAGGCTATAGGAATTATCCTCCCTAAGCCTAATCGAAACTATACGATTCCTAAATCCTATAGAGTGATCTCTCTCCTAAGCTGCCTATATAAAGTTCTAGAGAAAGTCCTAGCTACTAGACTAGAATACCTTGCTTTTAAGAGTTAGAAATTACTATATTTTAATTAACTAGAAGGGAGAAAATAGTTCTCTACTATAGACACTATAATAAGTTTAACTTATAATATTCAGCTAGTAAAAAAATAAGGTCTAATTACCTTAGTATTATTTATAGATATTAAGGGAGCGTTTAATTATATTTCTTTAAATCAATTAATAAGTATATATTAGAGACTAAGTCTCCTAAAATCACTAGTTAGCTAGATAGCCTCCTTTATATCTAAGAGATTAGTTTAATTAGCCTTTAATAATCAAATCCAAGAGCTTAGAGAGATAGAGATAGGAATTCTATAAGGCTCCTCTATTTCCCCTATTCTCTTTATAATCTATATCAAAGAGCTATTTTAAGATAACCAAGACCTAAAAGATATTAGACTTCCTAGTTATGCCGATGATATAGCTTTAATAGCCTCCTCTAGAATAAAAGAGGAGAATATTAAAAAGCTAGAATAAGCTTTAAAAGTTATTCTCTAAAGATAAGAGGATCTTCTAATTCAGATAGATATAAATAAGACCGAGCTTATCTACTTCTCTAGAAAAATAGACGAAGAATAGAATAAAATATTTATTTAATTAGAAGAATAGAGCCTATCTATTAAACTAAAAAAGGTAGTAAGATAGTTAGGTATCTACTTTAATAATAATCTTACCTTTAAAAATCATATAGAGATAAAGCTTTAATTAACTAAAAAGATTCTAAACCAAATAGCTCGACTCTTAAATATAGAGAGAGGCCTATCTTTTTAAGTAATTAGACAGCTATATATTATATATATAGCCTCTATAGCAGACTATAGTGTCTTTATATAGTAGAAAAATCAAAAGAATTTTCTAAATAAATATAGAACACTTTAGAATAAGGCTCTAATAAAAATTCTAGGAGCCTTTCGAACTTCTCCTACTTTCTCTATAGAAATAGAGGCCTCTATCCCCCCTATAAGGGTTAGATTAGATAAAATCTATAGGTTATATACCTTAAGGATTATATCCCTATAATCTGATCACCCTATTAGAGCTAGAGTCTCTAAAAGCTTCCCTCTAGAAAAAGACCTAGGAATAGATCTAGACTAGAATAAATTTTATAAGTGGGTAGATCTAGAGTATTTAGAAGGAAAGAAAGCTAAAAAGGAAGTGTCTTAACTTTTTAGAATCACCTCCCTAATAGCACCTTTTCTAAAAAACTTAAAAATCAAAGCTCCTAGTAGATACTAGATTAGCCTATAGATAGCTAATCTAGATAGTTTAATAGAATTTAGGGTCTCTTAATTCCTAAAATCTAAAATAAAATTAAAATACCTCAAACTTCTAAAGAAAATTTAGCTAAATTAAGAAAACCTTATCTACTACTCTAATAGATCTAAATTAGAGAAAGAGATTATAGAAGCTAGAATTTTCGAATTAAAAACCTTATAATACTAAGTCTAGAATCTAGAAAATAAGCTAGAAGTTTTTAATACTAAACTCTTTACTATAAATAGAGCTTTTTTAAAAGCCTTAAAAACTATTAAAGATACTTCTAATAGCTCCTAGTAGTCTCTCTTTAATTATATACCCCTAGAGAAAGAAATTTAGATATTTATAGATAGCAAAGTAGCTATTCAGAGACTCTAGAAATCAGCTTTAATAGGAGGTAAAAGATATATCTTCTCTATCAAAAAAGTTATAGAGAAATTATATTAAAAAGGCTTTTCTATTAAGATAGCTTGGGTTCCAGCCTATCTAGGTATTTTAGGAAATAAGAAAGTAGATAATGCGGTAAAGCTAGGAGCAAATATTACTTATACCTCTATTTTTAATTATACTTCTTTAGCAAACCTAAAAAGATAAATAAAAGAAAGAGCCCTAGAAGAGTAGAACCAAAATCTAATAGAAATTAAAGGCTTTTAACTAGGAAGAGACTACCAACAGTTTAAAAATCTTCCTAAATAGGGTACTTCTAAAGAGAACTAGCCTAAAAAGCTCTAGTTATCAAAAATTCAACTAAAAATAGAATATAAATACTTTAGATTCTATTTTAAAAGATTCTTAGACTATAACTTAGTCTATTATTCTAGATATTCTAATACTAGGGAAATACTATAACACCTCCTTCTAGACTGCTCTAGTACTAAAAAAACTGGAACCTAGCTAAAAGAAAAATATAACTTGAATAACCAAAACTAGAATCTAAAAGCTATTTTTTAAATAGAAAAAGGAAGAAAGTAGTTTATTAATTTCCTACAAACTACAAAAATAGCTACTAGAGCCTGGCTTCTAACTAGCTGTAAAAAAAAAAAAAAAAAAAAAAAAAAAAAAATATATATATATATATATATATATATATATATATTTTACCCTCCCTAAATAGAACCAGTAGTACCGATGCTATAGTACTCTAGTACCACGAACCAGGTATTATTATATAACTTTTTTAGAAGTGCTCTAAATAACTCTAGGAAACTACTAAGTATAATCTATAGATGATTTTGAGTTAATTAGTATATATCTCGCTATTACTAGACTCCGTTAAAGTCTTTAAATAATAGTGGTACTCTAAATAGAACTAGTAGTACCGATACTATAGTACCCTAGTATCATAGACTAGGTACTATTATATAACTTTTTTAGAAGTACTCTAAATAACTCTGGGGAACCGCTAGATATATTCTATAGATAATTTTAAATTAATTAGTATATACCTTACTATTACTAGACCCTATTAAGGCCTTTAAATAATAGTAGTACCCTAAATAGAACTAGTAGTACTAGTACTACAGTACCCTAGTACCACGAATCAGGTACTATTATATAACTTTTTTAGAAGTACTCTAAATAACTTCGGGGAACCACTAGATATATTCTATAGATATTTTTAAATTAATTAGTATATACCTTACTATTACTAGACCCTATTAAGGCCTTTAAATAATAGTAGTACCCTAAATAGAACTAGTAGTACTAGTACTACAGTACCCTAGTACCACGAATCAGGTACTATTATATAACTTTTTTAGAAGTACTATAAATAACTCTAAAGAATCGCTAGGTATATTCTATAGACGATTTTGAGTTAATTAGTATATATCTCGCTATTATTAGAACCCGTTAAGGCCTTCAAATAATAGTGGCACCCCCCTATCTAAATAAAACTAGTGGCACCGGTACCATAGCACCCTAGTGCCACGGACCAAAAAAAAAAAAAAAAAAAAAAAAAAAAAA
>NW_003456404.1:0-6367 GCF_000151425.1 Trichophyton rubrum CBS 118892 | reverse complement strand
ATAGAGGAGAAAATATAATTTCTAGAGAAATCACTAGAGAAAGAGAAGAAAGAGAAAGAAGAGGAAGAACTACCTTAGAGACCCTCCTATACCTCTATTATAAAAGGGAAAAACGAGACTAAGAAATTAAAAGAGGTATTTAAAGAAATCTCTAAAAAAACCCCTAAAAAAGCCGATATCCCCCCTTCCTAAAGAAAACTCTATATTAGTATCCTAAAATCTTAGGACTCCTTAAAAGGATATGAGATAAAAAACGCTATTAATATAGCTTTTTCTTAAAAAAAGGGAATTACTAGCCCTATTCTTATATTAATAGGAAAAACCTTTAAGAGAGATAATATTATCCTTACTACTATGCCTAACTTTTTAGCTCTATTTCTTCTATAGACTCAATAAATTTAGGAGAAAGTAGTTAAATACTATCTTCTAAATCTAGGGGAGAAACTATAGCTTAAGAAGGATAAAAAATAGTCTTACCTAGTGATTTATAGAATTCCCCTAAATCCTTTTAAAGGAAAAGGGGTTCTTAAACTCCTTGAAGAAGAGATCTAGATCTTTAATCTAGATCTAAAAGATCTTCTAGCTAAAGAACCAATCTGGCTATTTAGAAAGGAAGAACTAGATTCTAAAGCTAAAGGTTTAGCCCTTCTCTATCTAAAAGAGAAAATCCCTTCTAAGCTTCTTCTAATTATAGGCAAATATTGTAAATTAGAAGAATATAAACCTAAATAAAAGACTTTTAAAACTAGAGTATAATACTATTTCTACTAAAAATATAGCTATAGCTCTATAGAATATAATGCTATTAAGCCAAACTACCGAGTTTATATAGAAAATCACAAAACTAAAATCTATAACTACCTAGTTTACTATACTCTATGAAAATAATATAAACACACCACTATAAAATATATAAATTATAGAGATAAACACTTAGTAGATAGTTAAGACTGCCCCTTCTTTAGAAAGCCTTATCTATCTAAGGTACTAGCTAAAGTAGAAGCTAGAGAAGAAGCTACTTCTACTAAGCCAAAGCCCCAGGTCCTAGTTAGGGTTGAAATCCTATAAGAAAAACCACAATAGTAGAAATAAAACTAAGCTTTCTTTAAAATAATATAGCTAGAAAGGATATATTAATATATACTTACTTAGATATAGCCTTTAATAATAAAATTAATCTAGTTCTCTTTTAGGAGCTCTAGGTAAGTATAGATTATTAATATACTATAGCTTACCTCTTCTACTTCTACTTTCTGCCTCAAATTAGAGAAGTTAGAACTAGAGTGGCGATTTTCGTAAGAAAAAAATCTAGATATTAGGTTAACCTAAAATCAGATATAATAAATAACCTAGACCTTCTAGTTATAGATATAATAGACTCTAAATAAGAACTAGAGACTATTTAGCTAATAAATATTTATAACGAACTATCTTTAGAAGAAGGAATAGAAGGTAGAACTATAGAAAGAGAACTACAAAAAATAACTCCTATAAAGAACTTAATTCTTCTAGCAGATATAAATACACACTATTTTAGATAGAACTCTAAGAGATTATCCCCCCTTAGGGCGGAAAAGCTGATATATTGGTTAGATAAACACTAGTTTGATATAATTAATAAGGAAGATCAAGCTACTTACTTAAAATCTATAGAGAATCTATCTATTATAGATTTTACTTATCTATCCTCTTCTCTCTTAGAGAGACCCTATAATTGGTAGATAGAGAAGTCTCTAGAATCAGACTTAGACTATAAGGTTATTTATTTTAATATAGAGATAGACCCCACTAGCCTAGTAGAGAATCCACTTTTATCTAATTAATATAATCTAGAAAAGGCTAACTAGGATAAAGTCCTAAAAGAACTAGAATTAAATCTTTAAAAAAGAGAATTTATTTCTATTCTTAGTCTAGATAACTCTTTAGAAGATCTAGATAATAAAGCTAATTATCTAGAGAACTTAATATCTACTACTCTAGAAACTA
The DNA here is from genome assembly GCF_000151425.1 of Trichophyton rubrum CBS 118892. Taxonomy (NCBI): domain Eukaryota; kingdom Fungi; phylum Ascomycota; class Eurotiomycetes; order Onygenales; family Arthrodermataceae; genus Trichophyton; species Trichophyton rubrum. Next base: position 4,381 of record NW_003456404.1, on the reverse strand, counting down.
CTATTTCTAAGAAACGTATATTTGAATACTTAAAGCCTTAGTAGACACTAAGACTAAAAAAGCTTAGAAAAGATATAAAAAGGGATAGCTCTAGATATAAATAAGGCTTAATCCCCTTAGATATCTTTAAGAAATCTAGAAATCACTATTTTTAGGAGGTTAAGAATGCTAAACAAGCCTGCTAGAATAAATTCCTAAAAGAAGCTAAAGAAAAAGAAATTTTTAAAGCCTTTAATTATACTAAAAAAAGATACCTAGAGAAGCTCCCTATACTAACCTATACTAAAAATAGGGAAGAGATCAAGGTTATTACATTTAGTAATAAATACGAGGCTTTTATAGAAGGTCTTTTTAAAAAGTTGCCCCTATATAGGGCTATAGATTCATAGAATTATTAATAATAAGAATAGGATTGGCCTAGTTTAACTAAATTAGAAATTAAGTAAGCTATCTATACTAGCTCCCCTAGAAAGGTAGCTAGACTAAATAAAATATCCTTTCTAATAATTCAGAAGATCTATTCTATTCCAGAGGAAAGACTCTTTAATCTCTATAAAGCTCTTTTTAATAGAGGCTATCACCCTCTTAGGTAGAAATAGGCTATAGAAATTATCCTCCCTAAGCCTAATCGAAACTATACAATTCCTAAATCCTATAGGCTAATCTCTCTCCTAAGCTATCTAGATAAAGTTCTAGAGAAAGTCCTAGCTACTAGACTAGAATACCTTGCTTTTAAGAGTTAGAAATTACTATATTTCGATTAACTAGGAGGAAGAAAATAGTTTTCTACTATAGACGCTGTAATAAGTCTAACTTATAATATTTAGCTAGTAAAAAAATAATATCTAATTACCTTAGTACTATTTATAGATATTAAGGGAGCATTTGATTATATTTCTCTAAATTAATTAATAAGTATATATTAGAGACTATGCCTCCTAAAATCACTAGTTAGCTAGATAGCCTCCTTTATATCTAAAAGATTAGTTTAATTAGCCTTTGATAACCAAATCCAAGAGCTTAGAGAAATAGAGATAGGAATCTTATAAGGCTCCTCTATTTCCCCTATTCTCTTTATAATCTATATTAAAGAGCTATTTTAAGATTACCAAGACCTAAAAGATATTAGAATTCCTAGTTATACCGATGATATAGCTTTAATAGCCTCCTCTAGAATAAAAGAGGAGAATATTAAAAAGCTAGAATAAGCCTTAAAAGTTATTCTCTAAAAGTAAGAGAATCTTCTAATTTAGATAGATATAGATAAGACCGAGCTTATCTACTTCTCTAGAAAGATAGATAAAGAATAGAATAAAATATCTATCTAATTAGAAGATTAGAGCCTACCTATTAAACTAAAAAAGGTAGTAAGATAGTTAGGTATCTACTTTAATAATAATTTTATCTTTAAAATTATATAGAGATAAAGCTTTAATTAGCTAAAAAGATTCTAAACTAAATAGCTGAACTCTTAAATATAGAGAGAGGCCTATCTTTTTAAGTAATTAGGTAGCTATATATCGCGTATATAGCCTCTATAGCAGACTATAGCGTCCCTATATAGCAAACAACTTCAAAGCATACCGCTAAATAAATATAGAATACTTTAGAATAAGGCTCTGAGGAAAATTCTAGGAGCCTTTCGAACTTCTTCTACCTTCTCTATAGAAATAGAGGCCTCTATCCCCCCTATAAGGGTTAGATTAGATAAAATCTGTAGGTTATATACCTTAAGGATTATATCCCTACAATCTAATCACCCTATTAGTGCTAGAGTCTCCAAAAGCTTCCCTCTAGAAAGAGACCTAGGGATAGATCTAGACTAGAATAAATTTTATAAGTGGTTAGATCTAGAGTATTTAGAAGGAAAGAAAGCTAAAAAGAAAGTGTCTTAACTTTTTAGAATCACCTCCCTAATAGTATCTTTTCTAAAAAACTCAAAAATCGAAGCTCCTAGTAGATATTAGATTAGCTCGTAGATAGCTAATCTAAATAGTTTAATAGAATTTAGGGTCTCTTAATCCCCAAAACCTATAGTAAAATTAGAATATCTCGAACTTCTAAAGAAAATTCAGCTAAATTAAGAAAACCTTATCTACTACTCTAATAAATCTAAATTAGAGAAAGGGACTATAGGAGCTAGAATTTTCTAATTAAAAATCTTACAATACTAAGCCTAGAATCTAGGAAGTGAGCTAGAAGTCTTCGATACTGAACTTTCTACTATAGATAGAGCTTTCTTAAAAGCCTTAAAAACTATTAAAGATACTTCTAATAGCTCCTAGGAGTCCCTCTTTAATTATATACCGCTAGAGAAAGAAATTTAGATATTTATAGATAGTAAAGTAGCTATTTAGAGACTCTAGAAATCAGCTTTAATAGGAGGTGAAAGATATATCTTCTCTATTAAAAAAGTTGCAGAGAAATTATATTAAAAAGGCTTTTCTATTAAGATAGCTTAGATTCTAGCCTATCTAGGTATTCTAGGAAATAAGAAAGTAGATTATATAGTAAAGCTAGGAGTAAATCTTACTTATATTTCTATTCTTAATTATACTTCTTTAGTGAACCTAAAAAAAAGAATAAAAGAAAGAGCCCTAGAAGAGTAAAACCAAAATCTAATAAAAATTAAAGGCTCTTAACTAGGAAGAGACTACTAATAGTTTAAAAACCTTCCTAAATAGAGTACTTCTAAAGAGAATTAGCCTAAAAAGCTCTAGTTAATAAAAATTTAACTAAAGATAGGATACAAATACTTTAGATTCTATCTTAAAAGACTCCTAGATTATAACTTAGTCTACTATCTTAGATATCCTAATACTAGGGAAATACTACAATACCTACTTCTAGACTGCTCTAGTACTAAAAAAAACTAGAATCTAGCTAAAAAAAAAAATATAACCTAAATAACCAAAACTAGAATCTAAAAGCTATTTTTTAAATAGAAAAAGGAAAAAAGTAGCTTATTGATTTCCTACAAATTATAAAAATAGCTACTAGAGCCTGGGTACTAACTAGCTAAAAAAAAAAAAAAAAAAAAAAAAAAATATATATATATATATATATTATATATATATATATTATACCCCTTTTAAATAGAACCAGTGGCACTAGTGCTATAAACTAAATATTATTATATAACTTTTTTAGAAATACTTTAAATAACTTCGGGGAACTACTAGGTATATTTTATAAATAATTTTGAGTTAATTAGTATATATCTCACTATCGCTAGACTCTATTAAGGCCTTCTAATAAAATTGGTACCATAAATAGAACTAATAGTACTAATACCACAATACCCTAGTACCACAAACCAGATACTATTATATAACTTTTTTAGAAGTGCTCTAAATAACTTCAGGGAACTACTAGATATATTCTATAAATGATTTTGAGTTAATTAATATATATTTCGCTATTACTAGACCCCGTTAAGGCCTTCAAATAATAGTAGTACCTTAAATAGAACTAATAGTACCGGTACTATAATACTTTAGTACTATAGATTAGATACTATTATATAACTTTTTTAAAAGTGCTTTAAATGATTTTGGGGAACTACTAGATATATTCTATAGACGATTTCGAGTTAATTAATATATATCTCGCTATCGCTAGACCCCGTTAAGGCCTTTAAATAATAGTGGTACCCCCCTGTCTAAATAGAACCGGTGGCACCGGTACTATAGCACCCTGGTGCCACAAACAAAAAAAAAAAAAAAAAAAAAAAAAATATATATATATATATATATATAAATAATTATCCTAGTTAAGTCTCTATAAAAGAGCTTAATTAATTTAAATTAAATTAGTGATTTATCTATATTAGGCTATTACCAAATTATACCCTTCCCAAATTCTAGAACTTTAGGAGGCCAACTTTTGATTTCTTATCCTCTTCTATATTTATTAAATATAGAACTCTTTATAGTCTTTAACTGTATAGGAGTATAATAAAGAATAATAATAATAATAATAATTTTATATATTAATATAAATATATATTAAACTATATTAAACTATATTAAATAATAATTATTTTAGTATAAACTTAATATAAAAGTAATATTTATTATTTAAAGAGGTTAGCTTTCTTTAGTCTCTCTTTTTATTTTTTTTAATCTACCTTTTATCTCCTTTTAGTCTTATTATTCTTATATTTAAACTTATTCTCGGTAGTAATTAATATTCTAGATTATTTTATTAACCTATTTGTCTTTATATATACTAATAGTAGTATTAATTAAGATAATAATACTTCTTCTTTACTATTCTTTATAGAGTATAACTATTATTATAATATAAATATATACTTACTATTATTTTTTAGACTTTAACCTCAGATATGCTGCGATATTTTTTGTATATAACTATATTG
>NW_003456403.1:3784-6167 GCF_000151425.1 Trichophyton rubrum CBS 118892 | reverse complement strand
CGTGGTTTTTTTCATTACGGGGAAGTCTGAAGGGGCGGTGTCGGTGGCGTTCATAACCAGGGTATTGGTACAGGGCGAGGCGGGATGTGATGAATAGCTGGTCTTTTTGAATTTTGCGTGGGATAGTCTCTTAGAGTTTGATGTGAGATTACAAATATATATATCTGGTAAAAGGATAAAGTTCTTGATAGAAATTATTTTTTATAATTCTTTTTCTATATTTCTACTTTCTATTTCTTCTTTTAAAAATAGTTTATTATAAATATTTATTATCTAAATAATCTCTAGTTCTTATTTAGAGTCTATTATATCTATAACTAGAAGGTCTAGATTATCTATTATATTTAGTCTTAGGTTAACCTAATATCTAGATTTTTTTCTTATAAAAATCACTACTCTAAATCTAACTTCTCTAGTTTAGAAAAGAAAAGTAGAAATAGGAGGGGTAAACTATAATATATTAATAGTCTATACTTACCTAAGACTTCTAAAAGAGAACTAGATTAATTTTATTATTAAAGATTATATCTAAGTAAGTATATATTAATATATTCTTTCTAGCTATATTATTTTAAAGAAAATTTAGTTTTATTTCTACTATTATAGTTTTTCTTATAAGATTTTAACCCTAACTGGAATCTAGAGCTTTAGTTTAGTAGAAGTACTAACTTCTTCTCTAGCTTCTACTTTAGCTAGTACCTTAGATAGATAAGGCTTCCTAAAGAAGAGATAATCTTAACTATCTACTAGATATTTATTTCTATAATTTATATATTTTATAGTAGTATATTTATATTATTTTCTTAAAATATAGTAAATTAGGTAGTTATAAATTTTAGTTTTGTAATTTTCTATATAAATTTAGTAGTTTAGTTTAATAGCTTTATATTCTATAGAGCTATAGCTATATTTTTAGTAAAAATAGTATTATACTTTAGTTTTAAAAGTTTTTTATTTAGATTTATATTCTTCTAATTTATAATATTTACCTATAATTAGAAGAAGCTTAAAAGGGATTTTCTCTTTTAGATAGAGAAGAGCTAAACTTTTAACTTTAGAATCTAGTTTTTCCTTTCTAAATAACTAAACTAGTTCTTTAGCTAGAAGATCTTTTAAATCTAGATTAAAGATCTAAATCTCTTCTTTAAGGAGTTTAAGACCCCCTTTTCCTTTAAAAGAATTTAGGGGAATTCTATAAATTATTAGATAAGACTATTTTTTATTCTTTTTAAGTTATAGTTTCTCTTTTAGATTTAGAAGATAGTATTTAACTACTTTCTTCTAAATTTATTAAATCTATAAGAGAAATAGAATTAAGAAGTTAAGTATAGTAGTAAGGGTAATATTATCTCTCTTAAAGGTTTTTCCTACTAATACTAGAACGGGACTAATAATTCCCTTTTTTTAAGAAAAAGCTATATTAATAGTATTTTTTATCTTATATCCTTTTAGGGATTCCTAAGATTTTAGAATACTAATATAGAGTTTTCTTTAAAAAGGGGGGATATTAGCTTTTTTAGGGGTTTTTTTTAGAAATTTCTTTAGATACTTTTTTTAATTTCTTAATCTTATTTTTCTCTTTTATAATAGAGGTATAGGAGGGTCTCTAAAGTAGTTCTTTCTCTCCTTTCTCTTTTTTTTCTTTTTTTAGTAATTTCTCTAGAGATTATATTTTCTCCTTTATTTTCTAAAGAGATATTTTTAAGGAGTTATATTAATTTCTCCTATAGACTAGAAGCTATTTAAATTATTACTTCTATTCTTTTAGGATTTCTAGAATTTTTAGCTCTTCTTCCCCTCTAATTTCCTACTCTAGAATATTTAAAATAATTTCTAGATTATTCTAACTAGTCTTCTTAGAGGGAGTGAGGCTAGTTTTTTAGTTTTTAACTTCTTTCTCCTTATTTTCTTTAGAAGAAGAGGCTTTTGGGCTTTTTTTAGGGGCTCTTTTTTAAAGTATTATAGGGAGGGGTATAGGGGTTAAAGGAGGAGAAGATTAATTCTTTAAATCTATCTCTATATCTTCTAACTCTAAAGCTTAAAAAGGGTTATTTTCTTTAGAGAAGGAGAAAGAGATAGGGAAGATCTTTTCTTTAAATTTCTTTAGGGTAGCTATTCTTATTCTTCTAACTTATAGTTAGGTAAGTAGGTTTTATTAGATTACCTAAAACTCTAGATTTATAGGTTACCTATAACTATTTAGTAAAAGAAAATATATTAAGGGAAGATTTAACTAGATATATCTCTAAGAGATAGGGTATATAGCCTTTCTCTTTTAAAGAAGTATATTCTAGTAGTAGTTTTTAAAGAGAACTACTAAACTATTAGATTTTTTATAGGGAAATCTTTCTAAAACTTAGAGAGATATTTCTAAATAGTATAG
>NW_003456403.1:0-3427 GCF_000151425.1 Trichophyton rubrum CBS 118892 | reverse complement strand
AACTATTAGGTATTTTAATTATAGCTGCTAATTTTTATTAAAATAGACGAGATAAGGAAAGATAAGGATTAATAAATAATAAGTAATAAAAGATAAGATAAGGAAAATCAAAATTAGAGAAAGGAAGGGGGAAAAGAAAAAGCGGGCTTAGATAAGTAGGGCTTAGTAAGGAAAATCAAAATAGAGAAGAAAAAATTTTTCCTAGAATATTAGGGTATATTTAGCGAAATTTCTCTAGAAATAGGAGATATTTTAGAGTCAAAATTAAGCTATAAATAAAGCTTAGTAAGAGCTTTAAATTAAGTCGCTTTTGGCTATAAATAGCTACCAGCTAGTTGTGTTTTAACGAAGCAAGAAGTTCGTTTAAAATCCTCTTCTATCTAATTAATATAATCTAGAAAAGGCTAACTAGGATAAAATTCTAAAAGAATTAGAATCAAATTTTTAAAAAAGAGAATTTATTTTTATTTTTAGTCTAGATAACTCCTTAGAAAATCTAGATAATAAAGCTAATTATCTAAAGAGTTTAATATTTATTACTCTAGAAACTACTATTTCTAAAAAATATATATCTAAATACTTAAAGCCTTAGTAGATATCAAGACTAAAAGAGTTTAGGAAAGATATAAAAAGGGATAGCTCTAGATATAAATAAGGCTTAATCCTCTTAAATATTTTTAAGGAATCTAAAAATCACTATTTTTAGGAGGTTAAGAATACTAAATAAGCCTACTAGAATAAATTTCTAGAAGAAGTTAAAGAAAAAGAAATCTTTAAAGCCTTTAATAATACTAAAAAAAGATACCTAGAGAAGCTCCCTATACTAACCTATACTAAAGATAGGGAAGAGATCAAGGCTATTACCTTTAGTAATAAATACAAGGCTTTTATAGAAATTCTTTTTAAAAAGCCGCCCCTATCTAGAGCTATAGATTTATAGAATTATTAAGAATAAGAATAGGATTAGCCTAATTTAACTAAATCAGAAGTTAAGTAGGCTATCTATACTAGCTCCCCTAGAAAGGTAGCTAGACTAAATAAAATATCCTTTCTAATAATTCAGAAGATTTATCCTATTTTAGAGGAAAGACTCTTTAATCTTTATAAAGCTCTTTTTAATAGAGACTATCACCCCCTTAAGTAGAAATAGGCTATAGAAATTATCCTCCTTAAACCTAATTAAAACTATATAATTCTTAAATTCTATAAGGTAATTTCTTTTCTAAGCTACTTAGATAAAGTTCTAGAGAAAGTTTTAGCTACTAAACTAGAATATCTTACTTTTAAAAGTTAGAAATTACTATATTTCGATTGACTAGAAGAAAGAAAATAATTCTCTATTATAGATACTATAATAAGTCTAACTTATAATATTTAGCTAGTAAAAAAATAAAGTCTAATTACTTTAGTACTATTTATAGATATTAAAGGAGTATTTAATTATATTTCTCTAAATTAATTAATAAGTATATATTAGAGACTAGGCTTCCTAAAACTACTAGTTAGCTAAATAATCTCCTTTATATTTAAGAGATTAGTTTAATTAGCCTTTAATAATTAAATCTAAAAGCTTAGAGAGATAGAGATAGGAATCCTATAAGGCTTCCTTATTTCCTCTATTCTCTTTATAATCTATATTAAAGAGCTATTTTAAAATCACTAAGACCTAAAAGATATTAGACTCCCTAGCTATACTAATAATATAGCTTTAATAGCCTCCTCTAGAATAAAAGAGGAGAATATTAAAAAGCTAGAATAAGCCTTAAAAGTTATTCTCTAAAGGTAAGAGAATTTTCTAATTTAGATAGATATAGATAAAATTAAGCTTATCTATTTCTCTAAAAAGATAAATAAAAAATAGGATAAAATATTTATCTAATTAGAAGAATAGACTCTACCTATTAAACTAAAAAAAGTAGTAAGATAGTTAAGTATCTACTTTAATAATAATCTTACCTTTAAAAATTATATAGAGATAAAGCTTTAATTAATTAAAAAGATTCTAAATCAAATAGCTCAACTTTTAAATATAGAGAGAAACTTATTTTTTTAAGTAATTAGGTAGCTATATATTATATATATAGCCTCTATAGTAGACTATAGTATCTCTATATAGTAGAAAAATTAAAAAAATTTTCTAAATAAATATAGAATACTTTAGAATAAAGCTTTAAAGAAAATTTTAGGAGCCTTTTAAACTTCTCCTACTTTCTCTATAGAAATAGAGGCCTTTATCTCCCCTATAAGGGTTAGATTAGATAAAATCTATAGATTATATACCTTAAGGATTATATCCCTATAATCTGATCACTCTATTAGAGCTAGAGTCTCTAAAAACTTCTCTCTAGAAAGAGACCTAGAGATAGATCTAAACTAAAATAAATTTTATAAGTAGTTAGATCTAGAGTATTTAGAAGAAAAGAAAGCTAAAAAGGAAGTATCTCAACTTTTTAAAATCACCTCCCTAATAGTACCTTTTCTAAAAAACTTAAAAATTAAAACTTTTAGTAGACACTAGATTAGCCTATAGATAGCTAATCTAGATAGTTTAATAGAATTTAGAATCTTCCAATCCCTAAAATCTATAGTAAAATTAGAATATCTCGAATTTCTAAAGAAAATTTAACTAAATTAAGAAAACCTTATCTACTACTTTAATAGATCTAAATTAGAGAAAAGAACTATAGAAGTTAGAATTTTTAAATTAAAAACCTTATAATACTAAGCCTAGAATCTAGAAAGTAAGCTAGAAGTCTTTAATACTAAACTCTTTACTATAGATAGAGCTTTCTTAAAAGCCTTAAAAACTATTAAAGATACTTCTAATAGCTCCTAGGAGTCCCTCTTTAATTATACGCCCCTAGAGAAAGAAATTTAGATATTTATAGATAGCTAAGTAGCTATTTAGAGACTCTAGAGATTAGCTTTAATAGGAGATAAAAGATATATCTTCTCTATTAGAAAAATTATAGAGAAATTATATTAAAAAAGCTTTTCTATTAAGATAGCTTAGGTTCTAGTCTATTTAGGTATTCTAGGAAATAAGAAAATAGATTATATAGTAAAGCTAGGAGTAAATCTTACCTATATCTCTATTCTTAATTATACTTCTTTATTAAATCTAAAAAGAAGAATAAAAAAAAGAGCCCTAGAAGAGTAGAATCAAAATCTAATAGAAATTAAAGGCTCTTAACTAGGAAGAGACTATTAATAATTTAAAAACCTTCCTAAATAGAGTACTTCTAAAGAGAACTAGCCTAAAAAGCTTTAGTTAATAAAAATTTAACTAAAGATAGAATATAGATATTTTAGATTCTATTTTAAAAGACTTCTAGACTATAACTTAGCCTACTATTCTAAATATTTTAATACTAGAGAAACACTATAATACCTTCTTCTAGACTACTCTAGTACTAAAAAAACTAGA
>NW_003456402.1:2266-5613 GCF_000151425.1 Trichophyton rubrum CBS 118892 | reverse complement strand
AAAGTAAGAGTAAAGAACTATTAGATACTATAAATTAAGCTCCTTAGTAGACTAAATATAGGAATAGATATTTAATTTATAATAGTAGTAGTAGAATAGTTTTATTCTCTACTACTAGTTACTATAATTTCTACTATAGGTAGTTAATATTTAAGTTAGTCTCTTTTAAATTACTAGGCGTTATTATTCTCCGCTAAAGTATCTTTTATCTAAATATCCGCTCTATTACTAGATTAGTCTCTAGGTTTTATACTACCTTATAGCTAAATACTATCCTTAGATATATACTTAGTCCTAATTTTACTAATACTAAATATATTATCTTCTCCGCTATTACTCTATCTATTAACTATAGTAGGAGTTTCAATACCTATACTAGTTATAGTAGGTGTATTAAGAGTAGAAGTAAATCTAGAGTTGATATATATTTGTAGCGATACTATAGCGTCAACCTCAAGATATAATAAAGGGGAAAAAACTTCTTGCTTCATCAGAACACAACTAGCTAGTAGCTATTTATGGCCAAAAGCGACTCAATTTAAAGCTCTTACTAAGCTTAATTTATAGCTCAATTTTGACTTTAAAATACCTCCTATTTCTAGAGAAATTTTGCTAAATACACCTAAATATTCTAGAAAAAATTTTTTTCTTCTCTATTTTAATTTTCTCTACTAAGCCCTACTTATCTAAGCCCCCTTTTTTCTTTTCCCCCTTCCCTTCTCTAATTTTGATTTTCCCTATCTTATCTCTTATTACTTATTACTTATTAATCCTTATCTTTCTTTATCTGATCTATCTTAATAAAAATCAGTGGCTATAGCTAAAATATCTAATAGTTTAGCTAAGCTATTAGGTCCCTACTACTAAGAACTACTAGAAAGTAGCTTAGCTACCTTTAGAAAGCTTAGCTAAATACAGTTTCTTCTAGAAGGCTAAAATATCTAAATAGACTAAGCTTAGGTAATATATTTTATATAGATTCTTAAACCCCCTTTAAGAAACTAGAGGCCTCTATAATACTAAAAGGTTTTAAACTAGAACTAGAAGGTAGGGACCTCTACTTAAGAGTAAACTAAAGTAGTTATTTTAGTTTCTAATTCTCTACTAAAAAGAAAAGTAAAATAGTTAACTATTACTACTTAAAAGATAATAGCTTTTTTTTCTAGGATTTTTCTTAGAAAAAATAGGAAGCTAGCCCTTACTTTTCTATTTTATAGAGAAATATACTCTATCTAGTATTATCTAAGTTAGGTATCCCCTAAGGCAGACTATACTATTTAGAAATATCTCCCTAAGTTTTAGAAAGATTTCCCTATAAAAAATCTAATAGTTTAGTAGTTCTCTTTAAAAACTACTACTAGAATATACTTCTTTAAGGGAGAAAAGTTATATACCCTATCTTTTAGAGATATATTTAGTTAAATCTTCCCTTAATATATTTTCTTTTACTAAATAGTTATAGGTAACCTATAAACCTAGAGTTTTAGGTAATCTAATAAAACCTACTTACCTAACTATAAGTTAGAAGAATAAGAATAGCTACCCTAAAGAAATCTAAGGAAAAGATCTCCCCTATCTCTTTCTCCTTCTCTAAGGAAAGTAACCCTTTCTAAGCTTTAGAGTTAGAAGATATAGAGATAGATTTAGAGAATCAATCTTCTCCTCCTTTAACCCCTACACCCCTCCCTATACTACCTTAAAAAAGAGCCCCTAAAAGAAGCCCAAAAGCCTCTTCTTCTAAAGAAAATAAGGAGAAAGAAGCTAAAAACTAAAAAACTAGCCTCGCTTCCTCTAAGAAGACTAGCTAGAATAATCTAGAAATTATTTTAAATATTCTAGAGTAGGAAATTAGAGGGGAAGAAGAGCTAAAAATTCTAGAAATCCTAGAAAAATAGAAGCAATAATTTAAATAGCTTCTAGCCTATAGGAGAAATTAATATAACTCCTTAAAAACGCCTCTTTAGAAGATAGAGGAGAAAATATAATCTCTAGAGAAATCACTAGAGAAAGAGAAGAAAGAGAAAGAAGAGGAAGAACTACCTTAGAGACCCTCCTATACCTCTATTATAAAAGGGAAAAACGAGATTAAGAAATTAAAAAAGGTATTTAAAGAAATCTCTAAAAAAACCCCTAAAAAAGCCGATATCCCCCCTTTCTAAAGAAAAGTCTATATTAGTATCCTAAAATTTTAGGACTCCTTAAAAGGATATAAAATAAGAAACGCTATTAATATAGTTTTTTCTTAAGAAAAGGGAATTACTAGCCCCGTTCTTATATTAGTAGGAAAAACCTTTAAGGGAGATAATATTACCCTTACTATTATACCTAACTTCTTAGCTTTATTTCTTTTACAGACTTAACAAATTTGAAAGAAAGTAGTTAAATATTATCTTCTAAATCTAGGGGAGAAACTATAACTTAAGAAGGATAAAAAATAGTCTTATCTAGTGATTTATAGAATTCTCCTAGATTCTTTTAAAGGAAAAGGGGGTCTTAAATTCCTTAAAGAAGAGATCTAGATCTTTAATCTAGATCTAAAAGATCTTCTAGCTAAAGAACCAGTCTAGCTATTTAGAAAGGAAGAACTAGATTCTAAAGCTAAAGGTTTAGCCCTTCTCTATTTAAAAGAGAAAATCCCTCCTAAGCTTTTTCTAATTGCAGGTAAATATTATAAATTAGAAAAATATAAACCTAAATAAAAGATTTTTAAAACTAGAGTATAATACTATTTCTACTAAAAATATATCTATAGCTCTATAGAATATAAAACTATTAAGCTAAACTACTAAGTTTATATAGAAAATCACAAAACTAAAACCTATAACTATCTAGTTTACTATACTCTAGGAAAATAATATAAATACACTACTATAAAATATATAAATTATAGAGATAAATACTTAGTAGATAGTTAAGACTGCCCCTTCTTTAGAAAACCTTATTTATCTAAGGTACTAGCTAAAGTAGAAGCTAGAGAAGAAGCTACTTCTACTAATCCAAAGCCCTAAATCCTAGTTAGGGTTGAAATCCTATAAGAAAAACCACAATAGTAGAAATAAAATTAAGCTTTCTTTAAAATAATATAGCTAGAAAGGATATATTAATATATACTTGCTTAGATATAGCTTTTAATAATAAAATTGATTTAGTTCTCTTTTAGGAGCTCTAGGTGAGTATAGACTATTAATATATTATAACTCACCCCTTCTACTTCTACTTTCTGCCCTAAACTAGAGAAGTTAGACCTAGAGTAGCGATTTTTATAAGAAAAAAATCTAGATATTAGGTTAACCTAAGATTAGATATAATAGATAATCCAGACCTTCTAGTTATAGATATAATAGACT
>NW_003456402.1:0-1778 GCF_000151425.1 Trichophyton rubrum CBS 118892 | reverse complement strand
GAATCAAATCTTTAAAAAAGAGAATTTATTTCTATTCTTAGTCTAGAAAACTCCTTAGAAGATTTAGATAATAAAGCTAATTATCTAGAGAGCTTGATATCTACTACTCTAGAAACCACTATTCCTAAGAAATATATATCTAAATACTTAAAGCCTTGATGGACACCAAGACTAAAAGAGCTTAGGAAAGATATAAAAAGAGATAGCTCTAGATATAAATAAGGCTTAATCCCCTTAGATATCTTTAAGGAATCTAGGAATCACTATTTTCAGGAGGTTAAGAATACTAAATAAGCCTGCTAGAATAAATTCCTAGAAGAAGCTAAAGGAAAAGAAATCTTTAAAGCCTTTAATTATACTAAAAAAAGATACCTAGAGAAGCTCCCTATACTAACCTATACTAAAGATAGGGAAGAGATCAAGGCTATTACCTTTAGTAATAAATGCGAGGCTTTTATAGAAGTTCTTTTTAAAAAGCCGCCTCTATCTAGGGCTATAGATCCACAGAATTATTAAGAATAAGAATAGAATTGGCCTTATTTAACTAAATCAGAAGTTAAGCAGACTATCTACACTAGCTCCTCTAGAAAGGTAGCTGGACCAGATAAAATATCCTTTCTAATAATTCAGAAAATCTATCCTATTCTAGAGGAAAGACTCTTTAATCTCTATAAAGCTCTTTTTAATAGAGGCTATCACCCCCTTAGGTAGAAATAGGCTATAGGAATTATCCTCCCTAAGCCTAATCGAAACTATATGATTCCTAAATTCTATAGGGTAATCTCTCTCCTAAGCTACCTAGATAAAGTTCTAGAGAAAGTCCTAGCTACTAGACTAGAATACCTTACTTTTAAGAGTTAGAAATTACTATATTTCGATCAACTAGGAGGGAGAAAATAGTTCTCTACTATAGATACTATAATAAGTCTAACTTATAATATTTAGCTAGTAAAAAAATAAGGTCTAATTATCTTAGTACTATTTATAGATATTAAGGGAGCGTTTAATTATATTTCTCTAAATTAATTAATAAGTATATATCAGAGACTAGGCCTCCTAAAATCACTAGTTAGCTAGATAGCCTCCTTTATATCTAAGAGATCAGTTTAATTAGCCTTTAATAATTAAATCTAAGAGCTTAGAGAGATAGAGATAGAAATCCCACAAGGCTCCCCTATTTCCCCTATTCTCTTTATAATCTATATCAAATAGCTATTTTAAGATTACCAAGACCTAAAAGATATTAGACTTCCTAGTTATACCGATAATATAGCTTTAATAGCCTCCTCTAGAATAAAAGAGGAGAATATTAAAAAGCTAGAATAAGCCTTAAAAGTTATTCTCTAAAGGCAAGAGGATCTTCTAATTTAGATAGATATAAATAAGACCAAGCTTATCCACTTCTCTAGAAAGATAGATAAAGAATAGGATAAAATATTTATCTATTTAGAAGAATAGAGCCTACCTATTAAACTAAAAAAGGTAGTAAGATAGTTAGGTATCTACTTTGATAATAATCTTACTTTTAAAAATTATATAGAGATAAAGCTTTAATTAGCTAAAAAGATTCTAAACTAAATAGCTCGACTCTTAAATATAGAGAGAGATCTATCTTCCCCGGGAAATTAGGCAGCTATATATTGTATATATAGCCTCTATAGCAGACTATAATGTCCCTATATAGTGGAAAAATCTTCAGAATTTTCTAAATAAATATAGAATACTTTAGACCTCAGGCTCTAAGGATAATTCTAGAAGCCTTTCGAACTTCTTCTACC
>NW_003456401.1:3120-5662 GCF_000151425.1 Trichophyton rubrum CBS 118892 | reverse complement strand
ATACTATATAGATTTATAAGTAGTCTCCTTTTATTAATATAG
This sequence comes from Trichophyton rubrum CBS 118892, assembly GCF_000151425.1. Taxonomy (NCBI): domain Eukaryota; kingdom Fungi; phylum Ascomycota; class Eurotiomycetes; order Onygenales; family Arthrodermataceae; genus Trichophyton; species Trichophyton rubrum. The sequence goes on along the minus strand of NW_003456401.1, from coordinate 5,620 downwards.
CCCTTTATTATATAATATACTCTTTTTTACCTCTTTACAATATTTATATAATATATTTTTATAATATATAAATTTAAGAGTAGTTTTTTTTATTTCTTTATAATATATTTTTATATTATATAAATCTATAAATAGTTTCTCTTTATTAATATAGCCCTTTACTATATAATATACCCTCTTTTATCCTTTTATAATATTTATATAATATATTTTTATAATATATAGATCTAAAAGTAATTTCTTTTATTAACGAAAATATAAATAGCTTAAAGCTAGCTCGAGGGCAAATAAGTAGTTGCATTATATAATTTATAGTTTCTACTTGTAGCTAATTTAGGGCTTACTAACTAATTAATCTATACTTTAAGTAAATATTAATTCTTTATATATACCTTATATATTATATTTTAGTAGTAAATATTATATAAACTATATATTAAATCTATCTTTTACTACTTATTTAGAGAGTTAATAAAGTATATTTTATATATTTAAATTATCTCTTATATATAGTACTATTAGTATAATTATATTAGATTACTCTTTTTATATAATCTATTTTTTAAATATCTATAGTATATCTTCTATAACTAGTTCTTATAATATAGTTTACTCCTACTATATACTTCGTTATATCTAGATTTATAAGTTTAAATAGTATTCTCTATACTATTTAAATAATATAGATAGTACTACTTATATCTATTATATATATATAGCTATTAGAAATAAAAACTTATAATATCTATTATATAATAGAAGTCTTCTATACTTTTACTTTATATACTATATAATCTACTCTTTATCTATAAGTAGTAAAAACTTCTTGCTTTGTCAGAACACAACTAGCTAGTGGCTATTTATAGCCAAAAGCGACTTAATTTAAAGCTCTTACTAAGCTTTATTTATGGCTCAATTTTGACTCCAAAATACCTCCTATTTCTAGAGAAATTTCGCTGAATACACCCTAATATTCTAGGAAAAATTTTTTCTTCTCTATTTTGATTTTCCTTACTAAGCCCTGCTTATCTAAGCCCCCTTTTTCTTTTCCCCCTTCCCTTCTCTAATTTTAATTTTCCTTATCTTATCTCTTATTACTTATTACTTATTAATCTTTATCTTTCCTTATCTGATCTATCTTAATAAAAATTAGTAGCTATAGCTAAAATACTTAATAGTTTAGCTGAGCTATTAGGTCCCTACTACTAAGAACTACTAAAAAGTAGCTTAGCTACTTTTAGAAAACTTAGCTAAATATAGTTTCTTCTAGAAGGCTAAAATATCTAAATAGACTAAGCTTAGGTAATATATTTTATATAGATTCTTAAACCCCTTTTAAAAAACTAGAGGCTTCTATAATACTAAAAGATTCTAAACTAGAACTAGAAGGTAGGGACCTCTACTTAAGAGTAAACTAAAGTAGTTATTTTAGTTTCTAATTCTCTACTAAAAAAAAAAAGTAAAATAGTTAACTATCACTATTTAAAAGATAGTAGCTTTTTTTTCTAGGATTTTTCTTAGAAAAAATAGAAAGCTAGCCCTTACTTTTCTACTTTATAGAGAAATATACTTTATCTAGTATTATCTAAGTTAGGTATCCTCTAAGGCAGACTATACTATTTAGAAATATCTCTCTAGGTTTTAGAAAGATTTCCCTATAAAAAATCTAATAGTTTAGTAGTTCTCTTTAAAAACTACTACTAGAATATACTTCTTTAAAGGAGAAAGGCTATATACTCTATCTCTTAGAGATATATCTAGTTAAATCTTCCTTTAATATATTTTCTTTTACTAAATAGTTATAGATAACCTATAAATCTAGAGTTTTAGGTAATCTAATAAAACCTACTTACCTAACTATAAGTTAGAAGAATAAGAATGGCTACCCTAAAGAAATCTAAGGAAAAGATCTCCCCTATCCCTTTCTCCTTCTCTAAGGAAAGTAACCCTTTCTAAGCTTTAGAGTTAGAAGATATAGAGATAGATTTAGAGAATCAATCTTCTCCTTCTTTAACCCCTATACCCCTCCCTATACTACCTTAAAAAAGAGCCCCTAAAGAAAGCCTAAAAGCCTCTTCTTCTAAAGAAAATAAGGAGAAAAAAGCTAAAAACTAAAAAACTAGCCTCGCTCCCTCTAAGAAGACTAGCTAGAATAATCTAGAAATTATTCTAAATATTCTAGAGTAGGAAATTAGAGGGGAAGAAGAGCTAAAAATTCTAGAAATCCTAAAAGAATAGAAGTAATAATTTAAATAGCTTCTAGTCTATAGGAGAAATCAATATAACTCCTTAAAAACACCTCTTTAGAAGATAGAGGAGAAAATATAATCTCTAGAGAAATTACTAGAGAAAGAGAAGAAAGAGAAAGAAGAGGGAAGAACTACCTTAGAGACCCTCCTATACCTCTCTATTATAAAAGGGAAAAATAAAATTAAGAAATTAAAAGAGGTATCTAAAGAAATCTCTAAAAAAACCCCTAAAAAAGCTAATATCCCCCTTT
>NW_003456401.1:0-2301 GCF_000151425.1 Trichophyton rubrum CBS 118892 | reverse complement strand
TAGCTAGAAAGGATATATTAATATATACTTACTTAGATATAGCCTTTAATAATAAAATTAACCTAGTTCTCTTTTAAAAGCCTTAAGTAAGTATAGACTATTAATATACTATAATTTACCCCTTCTACTTCTACTTTCTTCCTTAAACTAGAAAAGTTAAACCTAGAGTAGTAATTTTTATAAGAAAAAAATCTAAATATTAGGTTAATCTAAAATTAGATATAATAAATAACCTAAACCTTCTAATTATAGATATAATAGACTCTAAATAAAAACTAGAGACTATTTAGCTAATAAATATTTATAATAAACTATCTTTAAAAGAAAAAATAGAAGGTAGAACTATAAAAAGAGAACTATAAAAAATAACTTCTATAAAGAACTTAATTCTTCTACGAGATATAAATATATACTATTCTAGATAAAACTCTAAGAGATTATCCCCTCTTAGAGTAGAAAAACTAATATATTAATTAGATAAATACTAGTTTAATATAATTAATAAGAAAGATTAAGCTACTTACTTAAAATCTATAGAGAACCTATCTATTATAGATCTTACTTATTTATCCTTTTCTCTCTTAGAGAGACCCTATAATTAGTAGATAGAAGAGTTTCTAGAATCAGGCTCAGACTATGAGGTTATCTATTTTAATATAGAGATAGACTCCATTAGCCTAGTAGAGAATCCCCTTCTATCTAATTAATATAATCTAGAAAAGGCTAACTAGAATAAAGTCCTAAAAGAATTAGAATCAAATCTTTAAAAAAGAGAATTTATTTCTATTCTTAGTCTAGATAACTCCTTAGAAGATCTAGATAATAAAGCTAATTATCTAGAGAGCTTAATATCTACTACTCTAGAAACTACTATTTCTAAGAAATATATATCTGAATACTTAAAGCCTTAATAGATACCAAGACTAAAAAAGCTTAGAAAAGATATAAAAAGGGATGGCTCTAGATATAAATAAGGCTTAATCCCCTTAGATATCTTTAAGGAATCTAGGAATCACTATTTTTAGGAGGTCAAGAATACTAAATAAGCCTGCTAGAATAAATTCCTAGAAGAAGCTAAAGGAAAAGAAATCTTTAAAGCCTTTAATTATACTAAAAAAAGATACCTAGAGAAGCTCCCTATACTAACCTATACTAAAAATAAGGAAGAGATCAAGGCTATTACCTTTAGTAATAAATGCGAGGCTTTTATAGAAGTTCTTTTTAAAAAGCTATCCCTATCTAGGGCTATAGATCCATAGAATTATCAAGAATAAGAATAGGATTAGCCTAATTTAACTAAATTAGAAGTTAAGTAGGCTATCTATACTAGCTCCTTTAAAAAGGTAGCTAAACTAGATAAAATATCCTTTCTAATAATTTAGAAGATCTATCTTATTTTAAAGGAAAAATTCTTTAATTTCTATAAAGCTCTTTTTAATAGAGGCTATTACCCCCTTAGGTAGAAATAGGCTATAGAAATTATTCTCCCTAAGCCTAATTAAAACTATATAATTTCTAAATCCTATAGGGTAATCTCTCTCCTAAGCTACCTAGATAAAGTTCTAGAGAAAGTCCTAGCTACTAAACTAGAATACCTTACTTTTAAGAGTTAGAAATTACTATATTTTAATTAATTAGAAGGGAGAAAATAGTTTTTTACTATAGATACTATAATAAGTCTAACTTATAATATTTAGCTAGTAAAAAAATAAAGTCTAATTACTTTAGTACTATTTATAGATATTAAGGGAGTATTTAATTATATTTCTTTAAATTAATTAATAAGTATATATTAGAGATTAGGCCTTCTAAAACTACTAGTTAGCTAGATAGCCTCCTTTATATCTAAGAGATTAGTTTAATTAGCCTTTAATAATTAAATTTAAGAGCTTAAAGAGATAAAAATAGAAATTCTATAAGGCTCCTCTATTTCCCCTATTTTCTTTATAATCTATATTAAAGAGCTATTTCAAGATTACTAAGATCTAAAAAATATTAAACTCTCTAGCTATACTAATAATATAGCTTTAATAGCCTCCTCTAGAATAAAAGAGGAGAATATTAAAAAGCTAGAATAAGCTTTAAAAGTTATTTTTTAAAGGTAGGAGAATCTTCTAATTTAGATAAATATAGATAAAACTAAGCTTATCTATTTCTCTAAAAAGATAGATAAAGAATAGAATAAAATATCTATTTAATTAAAAGAATAATCTTTACCTATTAAACTAAAAAAGGTAGTAAGATAGTTAGGTATCTACTTTAATAATAATTTTACCTTTAAAAATTATATAGAGATAAAGC
>NW_003456400.1:3279-5808 GCF_000151425.1 Trichophyton rubrum CBS 118892 | reverse complement strand
ATAGGGAAGAGATTAAGGCTATTACCTTTAGTGATAAATACGAGGCTTTTATAGAAGTTCTTTTTAAAAAGCCGCCCCTATCTAGGGCTATAAATCCACAGAATTATTAAGAATAAAAATAGGATTAGCCTAGTTTAACTAAATTAGAAGTTAAACAAACTATCTACACTAGCTCCTCTAGAAAGGTAGCTAGACCAGATAAAATATCCTTTTTAATAATTTAGAAGATCTATTCTATTCTAGAGGAAAGACTCTTTAATCTTTATAAAGCTCTTTTTAATAGAGACTATCACCCCCTTAGATAGAAATAGGCTATAGGAATTATCCTCTCTAAGCCTAATTGAAACTATATAATTCCTAAATTCTATAGGGTAATCTCTCTCGTAAGCTACCTAGGTAAAGTTCTAGAGAAAGTCCTAGCTACTAGACTAGAATACTTTACTTTTAAGAGTTAGAAATTACTATATTTTAATTAACTAGGAGGGAGAAAATAGTTCTCTACAATAGACGCTATAATAAGTTTAACTTATAATATTTAGCTAGTAAAAAAATAAGATCTAATTACCTTAGTACTATTTATAGATATTAAGGGAGTGTTTAATTACGTTTCTCTAAATTAATTAATAAGTATATATTAGAGACTAGGCCTCCTAAAACTACTAGTTAGCTAGATAGCCTCCTTTATATTTAAAAGATTAATTTAATTAGCCTTTAATAATCAAATCCAAGAGCTTAAAGAGATAGAGATAGGAATTCTACAAGGCTCCTCTATTTCCCCTATTCTCTTTATAATCTATATTAAAGAGCTATTTTAAAATCACCAAGACCTAAAAGATATTAGACTTCCTAGCTATACTGATGATATAGCTTTAATAGTCTCCTCTAGAATAAAAGAGGAGAATATTAAAAAGCTAAAATAAGCCTTAAAAGTTATTCTCTAAAGGTAAGAGAATCTTCTAATTTAGATAGATATAGATAAGACCGAGCTTATTTATTTCTCTAGAAAAATAGATAAAGAATAGAATAAAATATTTATTTAATTAAAAAAATAGACTCTACCTATTAAACTAAAAAAAATAGTAAGATAATTAAATATCTATTTTAATAATAATTTTACCTTTAAAAATTATATAGAGATAAAGCTTTAATTAGCTAAAAAGATTCTAAATTAAATAGCTTAACTCTTAAATATAGAGAGAGGCTTATCTTTTTAAATAATTAGGTAGCTATATATTGTATATATAGCCTCTATAGTAGACTATAGTATCCTTATATAGTAGAAAAATTACAAGAATTTTCTAAATAAATATAGAATACTTTAGAATAAGGCTCTAAGGAAAATTCTAGGAGCCTTTCGAACTTCTCCTACCTTCTCTATAGAAATAGAGGCCTCTATCCCCCCTATAAGGGTCAGATTAGATAAAATCTGTAGGTTATATACCTTAAGGATTATATCCCTATAATCTAATCACCCTATTAGAGTTAGAGTCTCTAAAAGCTTCCCTCTAGAAAGAGATCTACGGATAGATTTAAACTAGAATAAATTTTATAAGTGGTTAGATCTAGAGTATTTAGAAGGAAAGAAAGCTAAAAAGGAAGTATCTTAACTTTTTAGAATCACCTCCCTAATAGTACCTTTTTTAAAAAACTCAAAAATCGAAGCTCCTAGTAGACACTAGATTAGTCTATAGATAGCTAATTTAGATAGTTTAATAGAATTTAGGGTTTCTTAATCCCCAAAACTTATAGTAAAATTAGAATACCTCAAACTTCTAAAGAAAATTTAGCTAAATTAAGAAAACCTTATCTACTACTCTAATAGATCTAAATTAGAGAAAGGGACTATAGGAGCTAGAATTTTCAAATTAAAAACCTTATAATACTAAGTCTATAATCTAGAAAGTGAGCTAGAAGTCTTTAATATAAAACTCTTTACTATAGATAGAGCTTTCTTAAAAGCTTTAAAAACTATTAAAGATACTTCTAATAGCTTCTAGGAGTCCCTCTTTAATTACACGCCCCTAGAGAAAGAAATTTAGATATTTATGGATAGCCAAGTAGCTATTTAGAGACTCTAGAGATTAGCTTTAATAGGAGGTGAAAGATATATCTTCTCTATTAGAAAAGTTATAGAGAAATTATATTAAAAAGGCTTTTTTATTAAGATAGCTTAGGTTCTAGCCTATCTAAGTATTCTAGAAAATAAGAAAGTAGATTATATAGTAAAGCTAGGAGCAAATCTTACCTATATCTCTATTCTTAATTATGCTTCTTTAGTAAACCTAAAAAGAAGAATAAAAGAAAGAGCACTAGAAGAGTAAAACCAAAATTTAATAGAAATTAAAGGCTCTTAACTAGGAAGAGACTATTAATAGTTTAAAAACCTTCCTAAATATGGTACTTCTAAAGAGAACTGGCTTAAAAAGCTCTAGTTAATAAAAATTTAACTAAAGATAGGACACGGATACTTTAGATTCTATTTTAGAAGACTTCTAGAATATAACTTAGCCTACTATCCTAGATATTCTA
>NW_003456400.1:0-1583 GCF_000151425.1 Trichophyton rubrum CBS 118892 | reverse complement strand
AAGTCTCTATAAAAGAGCTTAATTAACTTAAATTAAATTAGTGATTTATCTATATTAGACTATTACTAAATTGCACCCTTTCCAAATTCTAGAGCTTTAGGAGGCCAACTTTTGATTTTTTATCCTCTTCTATATTTATTAAATATAGAACTCCTTATAGTCTTTAATTATATAGAAGTATAATGAAGAATAATAATAATAATAATAATTTAATTATTTATTATATTTATCTACTATATATTTTAATATATAATTTAATCCTTATATTTATCTTATTTATTAGTATACCTAAAGGGGTTTTTAACAAGAAACTTATAGATAGCTTTACTATAAGAGGTATTAAATCTATCTAATATACTATACTATCGAATAAAATTTATATAATATATAAAAATATAGAACTTTAGAAAGTTAAAATACCCTACTTCCTACGAATTTACTTTATTTAGTTAATATTTACTAAAAATCTATTTTAACTTATTAATATAGCTAAGAGTATAATTAAAGTATTTAAGAGTATTATTATCGTGATTTTAGTATTAAGTTAATATCAGGAAGTTAATAACTACTTAGGTATATAATAAGGTTTTAGATTTTTATTTAATTAGAAGTAGTACTACTATAGCTACTAGTTAATAAGTAATAGCTTTTTATTCTTCTCCTATTTATTATTTAACCTAACTAAAGGAAGAAAATAACTTTAAACTAGTATATATAAGTATAAAGTGAAATTATTTATTTAATAAAGTAATACTACCTATATTAATTATAGGTATATCACTATATATACTAGAATTTACTACCTATTATTTTTTTAAATAGATATTATTTAGGAGCTATCTTAGCTAGTTATAAATATTAGTAACTATATTTTTAAGAAGCTAATATAGGATATTAATTATTATAATACTATAGATATTAACTAAGTAGTATCTCTAAATAAAGTTATCTACTCTATAAATATATATAGCTACTACCTTTTTTTAACTCTCCTTAGCCTTATTTATATAGTTTAAAGCCTCCTAAATTTTAGCTTCCTACCTTTCTAGCTCGGAATCCTCCTTATAGAGTTATATCTTAGTTCTTTAAAGTAGCTTAGTATATAGTATATCTATATTTTTACCCCTTAGTTTCTTAACCTCCTTAGTTTATATCCTTAGTTACTTCTCTTCTACCTATAAAGCTTAATTCTTATTATCTCCCTATATTATTTCTAAAATCTTATCTTTTATATACTAATAGGTCTAAAAAGGCTAGTTAACTAAGAGATTTTTATACTTACTAGATAGAACCTAGTAAATAGTATAATACCTTCTACTTTTAATACTAGTAATAGGGATCTACTCCTTATAATCTACTATTATACTAACTAAAATTAGGAAATATTTATAAATATTTCTATCTATATATTTAAGGAATATACTTATCTTTACTAAATATTCTAAAGCTAATAATAGAGTTATTAATATAGCTCTTAACTTAAGTAGAGGTAGATATTATTAATTTATATTTAAGAATAGTTTTAAGTATCTTATAGTCTAATATAGTCTTAATATTAGTATTCTTTAACTAAATATCTATAA
>NW_003456399.1:2425-4960 GCF_000151425.1 Trichophyton rubrum CBS 118892 | reverse complement strand
TATAGATAAAATAATCTATAAAATGCTATTAAATTAGTATATAAATATAATTAGGCTTACCCTTATAAGTATTGCACAATCTATTTATTATAACTATCTATTCTTATACTTATATACCCGCGTTATTATAGTAATCTACTTTATAATATACTAATATATAACTTCTATATTATATTCCTCCTTATAATATCTTTTCTTACTTCTTTATTCTCTTTTACCTCTTTTTTCTCTCACATATTTAAAACTATTATAATAATAGACCCTACTCCTTTCTTATTATTCTCTATTACTTCTACGTTACCTCCTCCTAGATATTATTAGTATATATTCTCCTTATTATTATCTTCCTTAGACTCTATTTTTAACTACCTAACTATATCTATACCCCTACTTTAAGTCTTAGCTTTAATAACCTACTATCGCTAGTTCGTAGCTATATAGAATAACTTATAGTAAGTAGTCGAGTTAGAAGTACTATATCTACCTATACTCGCCTCTAATAATTATATAGAGGGCGCTTCTCTAATATAGAACTTAAATCTATAAAAACCTCCTGAGTAGGTAGACTAGAAGCTAGCTTCTAAATTAATACGAGAGATATAATAGCTCTAGAAATATATTAAACTTTAAGATTAAATTATTATATATATTATTCTTTTCTTCTTACTAGAAGAGCGAGTAAAAAATTAGCTCTATAATTTTAATACTTAAGGATATATATACCCTCAATATATTCTATAGGGGCAGAGTACTAGTTATCTATAAGGATAACTGCCCCTACTATATTATTTATAAAGGTTATTATATCTTTAGTGGAGATAATATTATTCAATACTATAGCTAGGTTATAGCCTCTATAGATACCTACCTCTATCACTATAAGGAAAATATTATTTTTACTTTTAGCTCTATACCTATTAGAGAGCCTTATATTAACCCGTATATCTCTATAGTTTACTACCTAAAATAGCTATTTATTTCGCCTATTTGAAACTAAATAATATATTTTTTTATCCTCTATATTAAACTATTTACTCTTAGTTACCCTACTAACCCCGCACCCTATATTAACTTAATTAGGCCTATTAAATTTAACCTAGAGTTTATCTTCTATAAGTCCCTGCCTTTTATTTCTATCTAGAATAAGCTTTATAATATTAATTTAGTATAAGATATTCTAGCAAATCCTTATACGCCGCTTATTAATATAGATAAATAATAGGAGTATAGTACTACTAATCCCTTCTCTATATATAATTATAATAGTTATCCTATTACTAAAGAATAAGAATATATCTACTCCTAGCTATCTAGTCTAGAATATCTTACTATAGAAGAATATATCTACTCCTAACTATCTAAACTAGAATCTACTATTAAATTTATTACTACTTAGATTAATACTATCAATACTCCTACTATACTAAAAAATACTATATTATAATACCTACTTAACTCCTTACTAGATATAACCTTAGTAAATATATTTTTAAAATATAAAGCTAGTAATACTAGTTAAAATAATACTAGAGATAAGCTACGCGAGAAGCTTCGCTATTTTAATTATACTTACTCTCTATAAGACTCCCTAACTTTTAAGTTAAACCCTCCTCTACTACTTTCTATAGATAATAATACTACTAACTGTGTCTTTAAGGGCCTAGCCTACCTATATATCTTTAATACCCTAACTAATTAAATTATTAATAACTACTAAGCTAGTACTATTAATAATTATATATTTTGCTAGCGTATATTTTAAATTAGTATATATATAGAGGCTTACTATAATAATCTTATTAAAAATATAGTTACTAAATTTATAGAGTAATAAATCACTCTTAATAAGGTAAATAAAAATATTTCTAAAATTATTACTTTATTATAAGGAGTATAGAATATATTCTATAGTATAGTAACTATACTAAAATAAGCTTAAGAGGGTTTACCTTAATTATATCTTAATATTAACTTGTATATATTAGTTATACTTAACTAGATAGTAGTTAATACTCTTACTCTAGGTAGTGTATTAACTATTAAGAATCTACTTATAACTATATTAGCTAATAATATTACTCTATAAGATATCTTATATATAGATATTAATATAACTATTAATAGTATTTATTTTAGAAACCCTAATAATAATATAGATATTAATAAAGCTCTAAAAGCTATATAATTATAGAATATCTTAATAACTATATTTCTATTTATACCCTTTCCTTTATACTTATATATAAAGATTAGCTCTAACTTATTTTTATTTCTAATAAGACTAATATAATATATTTTATATTAATATATCTTACTTTTATTTTTATAATATAATGATCTACTACAAGAATATACTAATCTTTCTTTAATAGGCTAACTATTATATCTAGGTATCTACCTTTTAGTAAATATATACTTAATTATTATATATTTAGCCTTTATCTTAGTTATTATATTACTATATATATTATATAGAGTACACGTTATTTAAACACATATAAAGATATCTTGACTTTACCAACGATACTATACTAA
>NW_003456399.1:0-1312 GCF_000151425.1 Trichophyton rubrum CBS 118892 | reverse complement strand
CCCTAGTCTCGCCCCCTTCGATAGTCCCAGCACAATCCCTGATTTCCGAGCGCTGGTAGACCGGTATGAGATTCCAAGCGGATTTGTGTTGGAGAGACTGCAGGGAGTGACGCACTCCTTCGGCGCGTCGCTAGCCAGAGACGGATCGCAAGGTGAGTAGTAACCAAGTAACGTCACCCTCCAAGGCCTTGACGATATTCGCTCTATGTAGCCTGGCTGCAGCAACTTGGACATCATCTAAACGCTTTAAACCAGCGGTATGGATGCATTTTCTCTGCACGGCGTCTTCCCCAGATGCCGAAAACGCAGAGTGGCTCAAGTCCGCGGCTGTCCTGAAATGGTCAACGCCAACAGCCAACCGTCAAACACCCAATAATCAGGATAAACGCCACGCGAATGGTCCTGTTACTCTCATATGTTTTCGGCCGGTGGAGGGTATCTGCGAGCGGATCTTCCACCTCGCACAAGAATCCAATTGGGGAGATGTCCTTCAAGACCCGTATCTATTGCTCGATATGGTGTATGAATCATGGTGTCTCCGTCTGGACGAGAGTGCCTGGAAGACAAATAATCTTTGCCAAAATATCGAAAAGGTACGCCGGTCACTCCATCAATAGGAGCCGGTAGAAGATAACTAGAGCTGATGAGCATGAGCGAGCGCGCCTTTTAACTCCCTGACAGGATACATTTAAAGGCACCAGAGACCTTGATGCGAGTTTCCCGGGCCCATCAGTCGTCGATCTCTATTACGTCCACACGATTGCCAAAAATGCGATCTTTATGCTGGAAGCCGTTGATGCCACGCTTCGGTCACTCGACGCAGCCATCGCACATCACCAAGAGCTATCATATACCCTCTCTCCCCCACAACAGAATTAAGAAGAAGGAGAATAGGAAAATTCTCCATCTGGTGAATGGAACATCGGATAAACGCTCCCCAATATGGAGAGCCACGCAAGGCATGCTATGCTGTTGCACCGCAGGGAGCTTTTCCAGGCGACCAAATTGCGCACCATTAGTGTTGAAAAGCGGCTAACCAGCATTATCAACCTCGTATGCTTTCTTTCCGGTGCCCAGAGGCTCCAATCTGCTCTGCGAGCGAATTACCGGCTGCTGACTTGTTGTTGATCTCAACAGGCGTTCAACATTGATGCTATGCGAAACAGCCGCATAACCCAACGCGACAGTTATAGCTTGAAAGCGCTTTCACTGGTTGCCACCGTTTTTCTCCCTATTTCGACTGTGGCCACAGTATTTAGCACGCCATTCTTCGAAGCCTCTGGTCCGTCGACATCTCCCCAAGCTAGCGCCG
>NW_003456398.1:3684-5486 GCF_000151425.1 Trichophyton rubrum CBS 118892 | reverse complement strand
TAAGCCTACCTTCTACTAATACTTATGAATTTAACTAGGCGTTACTTATCTTTTATTCTTTACTAGCGTTACGTCCTTTAGTAGGGGTATTAAGGCCTTCCTTCTATACTCTAAATAGTATCGTTTAATTATATTCTCGATATAAACTTATTGATTCAACTAAAGCTTATTAGTATTATAGTTCTATTTAATAGCGATATTAAAGAACTAGTTAGCTATACCGAAGTTCTATATTTTAAAGATCTTTTTAATATAGATAATAATTTTAGTAGCTCGTTAAGTATAATATTGAGGCTAGATAATAATAATATTATTAATAAAAAAGAAGATATAAATTTTACTATCTATAAGAAGGTATAGCTTGTTCAGAATAGGCTCGAAGCTAAATTTATAAAAAGTATTAGTAAAGATATTTAATTAAAGTAAAAGACTCCTTCGTAAGCTATAAAGGGCCTTAAGTAGAAGTATTACTTATCATTATTATTTAAATCTATTAGAAAAGGCGTAATAGATAGTCTTATTAAGGAATAAGTTTAAGAATATATTAATAGCGTCACCTTGCTATATTTTAAGATTAAAAGTAGCTACTATAGCTATTAAGACTCTCACTAATTTAATAGCTAACGTTATAGTATATATATCTTTTTTACCTTTTATCTATAAGTCTCCGTATATATAAAGTCTTGCCTTAAACTTCTTCAAGCCTCTTTTAGTGTTAAATTTGTAAGTAAACACTTAGTAAAGAGGTAAGACTTACTTGTTTTTAGGTATAGATACAGGCCTGAATGTACTCCTTCCCACTATCTTATTCTATTTAATTTCCGCTACCTTAGTAAACTCCTTTCTATAAGGATGTTTAAGCATTTCTTGCTAGTTCTTTAATGGTGGCGGGAAGGTAGGTAGTATTAGTAAGGACTTATTCGAAGACTTAGGTAGTCGCAATATTCCTATAAAGAAGGCACAGTGTACTTATATTAAGGGTTCTGCAGCCATTAAGAGGCCTATAGTGTACCTAGAAGGCTTTCGCGTCCTGGTACCTTTAATAATATTACTCGTTAAGAGGTCTATAGATTGATCTGCTCTCGTTAGTCTCGAAGGTCTGAATCGGGATATTTCAAACAATCTAGAGATAGTACCTAATAATTAGCTCTTAGGGGTCTAATTTTACTATAAATTCGCTAGTTCGTTAATTTCTAACTTTGAGCCAGAAGCCTCATTTCCTATAATAAACTATTTATCTTCGAGTTCTAGTATTAGGTCTAATAAAGCTAATTAAGCTAATTAACTCGGTTTAATATTAAACTTTAGATTTATATTAACTTATAACGCGAGAGTAGCTTTATTACTAGCTTCGTTTATTATAGCTAACGTTGATTTAAACTTAGTGAGAGGCTCTATAGTAGTTTTCTAAGTAGTCGATTAGTTACTTTCTACGCTATATATTAGTACTATTATTAAGTAGTCCTTAACTATCTCAATTATACTTACTATCTCTTCTAGCTAATCGACAAAGCTGCTTACTTAATTACTTTAGATCTAGATTAAATATCTCTGTTTCATCGAATTTCACATCTCTAGAGTATATCACACGTTTTAACTATAGTATCCAGATTCTAAAAATATTTATTGATTTATAATTAATAAGGTACTCTATATAAGCTCGTGGCTCAAACTTTCTACTTTATTTAATTTTGGGGTCTTTAGTATAAGCTTTATAATCATAATTTATAAGTAGGCTAGTAATATGAATATCGTAGTATAGAATTTATAGAGCCCCTATTTATATATATTTCTATAGATAG
>NW_003456398.1:0-1811 GCF_000151425.1 Trichophyton rubrum CBS 118892 | reverse complement strand
AATGCCTTGTTCCATTTTATAGTTACGAAAATTCCCCGGATAGAAGTTTTGCCTATAATGGTTATTTATAGAAGGTTGAAATCTCCTTCTAGGTCCTAGCTATAAAAAGTTCTAGATATATTTTGATCTTACGAAACTATATATAACTCTATATTAAGTATCTTAGTTTCGTTCGAATCTAAGAATAGTAATACTAATAGTTTTCGTATTTTTATCTATTTTAGTGATATTAAATAAGTCGTTTAGTATTAATACTATAGTTCGAGCTTTTGCAATCGGCATAAGGAAGTCGATACGTGATATATCTATATATACCCTATTAAGTATTAGCTGGGCTTATAATTGTTAAAACAGAAGCAGCAGCAGCGAAGATAATTGGTTAAATCAGTGATAAGAACGAATATATAGGTGCGAAAGGTGATCAAATTAAGCCTATCAAAATATAGCTATATAAAGAGTTTTCATCGCTATAAATATAGATATAGGCTGACTAAGCTATATTCTGACAAAAGTTTAACTAAATATAATTTATTCTTATAGAAAATTCTCTCCTTTACTAAGAAGTTTACTTTTTTAGATCTAGCTAGATCTAGTAAAAGGAATCTAAATTTCTTTCTCTATAGAAGAGTTCTCTTATTCTAGTATACTCTTAGAATAGTAACTTTTTCTTTAAAATCTAGATTCTATTCTAGAAGCTTAAAAGTTACTTTTATCTAATTTTTATTTTTTATAGATTTTACTTTAATTCTATAAATTAGAATAGTACATCTTTTATTCTAGAGTCTAGCTCTAATTTTAATAGTTTTAAGTTAGATTTTATTTATTTTAACCTTTTATTTAGTTTTTATAGAGTCTATAATTAGAATAAGCTCCTCTACTCTAAACTCTCTAATTTTAATAAAAATTTTAATCTTTTTTATAGTTATCTTTCTATTAATAGCTTTAAGGAGGTTTTTTTTTACCTTTACTTTATTCTTTTTAGTAGTTCCTTCTTTTATAACTTATTCTCTAACTTTAAGTTCCCTATTTACTCTAATATTAGCTACTATATTTACTCTAAGGTAGCCTTTTATTACTATTTAGGCTATTATTTTAGAGCCTTCTAGATATCTAGTAGGTTAGATAATAGCCTTCTAAATTAAGATATATCTTTCTAGAGTCTTTATAAACTAGGCTATTTCTTTAGTATCTTATAGTATTTTATTATAAATTATAGTAAGACCTAACTAAATCTTTACTAGGGTAGTATATTTACCTCTTTTATTTACTAAATAATAGTATTTATACTTAATAAGCTTAAATCTAGCTAAAAGGGTCTCTAGCTATCTTTTTTATTTCTTTTTCTTTATTAAGGGGAAGTTTCTATAGATATAGAGTTTTTACTCTACCTCTATTACCTTCTTTTACTATAGCTATAGAGTTAATTCCTGTAGTTTTTCTAGTAGAGCTATAGAAGAGGCTTTCTTCTTTCTCTCTTCCTCTTGTAATAGTTGCTTAATTTAAGATAAGCCCTTTAATTTAATATTTTTTTTCAATAACTTTATAATATATATATATACTCTACTTTATATTCTTAATATAAAATTTTTACCTTCTATTTATTATTCTAGTATATAACTTCTAATTTTTTATATAATATAATATTTTTAATATTTATTATTTTAATATTTTATCTATTAATCTATTTTAATATTTATTATAGATTATATATTCTTTATTATTATAATATCTTTAATAAATCTTTTTATTATTTTTATACTATAGATATTATTTATAATTATTATAATAGAATCTCTATTTATACTTCTATA
>NW_003456397.1:3400-5088 GCF_000151425.1 Trichophyton rubrum CBS 118892 | reverse complement strand
AATCTATTCCTAGGTCTCTTTCTAGAGGGAAGCTTTTAGAGATTTTAGCTTTAATAGGGTGATCAGATTATAGGGATATAATCCTTAAGGTATATAATCTATAGATTTTATCTAATTTAACCCTTATAGAGGGGATAGAAGCCTCTATTTCTATATAGAAAATAGAAGAAGTCTAAAAAGCTCCTAGAATTTTCCTTAGAGCCTTATTCTAAAGTATTCTATATTTATTTAGGAAATTCTTTTAATTTTTCCACTATATAGAGACACTATAGTCTACTATAGAGGCTATATACGCAATATATAGCTATCTAATTACTTAAAAAAATAAGCCTCTCTCTATATTTAAGAGTTAAGCTATTTAGTTTAGAATCTTTTTAGCTAATTAAAGCTTTATCTCTATATAATTTTTAAAGGTAAGATTATTATTAAAGTAGATACCTAACTATTTTACTACCTTTTTTAATTTAATAGGTAGAGTCTATTCTTTTAATTAGATAGATATTTTATCCTATTCTTTATCTATCTTTTTAGAGAAATAGATAAGCTCGGTCTTATCTATATTTATCTAAATTAGAAGATTTTCTTATCTTTAGAGAATAACTTTTAAGGCTTATTCTAGCTTTTTAATATTCTCCTCTTTTATTCTAGAGGAGGCTATTAAAGCTATATTATTAGTATAGCTAGGGAGTCTAATATCTTTTAGGTTTTGGTAATCTTGAAATAGCTCTTTAATATAGATTATAAAGAGAATAGGGGAAATAGGGGAGCCTTGTGAGATTTTTATCTTTATCTCTCTAAGCTCTTAAATTTGATTATCAAAGGCTAATTAAACTGATCTCTTAGATATAAAGAAGGCTATCTAGCTAATTAGTAGTTTTAGGAGGCCTAGTCTCTAATATATACTTATTAATTGATTTAAAGAAATATAATTAAATACTCTCTTAATATCTATAAATAGTACTAAGGTAATTAGATCTTGTTTTTTTACTAGCTAAATATTATAAGTTAGACTTATTATAGCATCTATAGTAGAGAATTATTTTCTCCCTCCTAGTTAATTAAAATATAGTAATTTCTAACTTTTAAAAGTAAGATATTCTAGTCTAGTAGCTAGAACTTTCTCTAGAACTTTACCTAGGTAGCTTAGGAGAGAGATTACACTATAGGATTTAGGAATTATATAGTTTCGATTAGGCTTAGGGAGGATAATTCCTATAGCCTATTTCTACCTAAGGGGGTGATAGCCTCTATTAAAAAGAGCTTTATAGAGATTAAAGAGTCTTTCCTCTAAAATAGGATAGATCTTCTAAATTATTAGAAAGGATATTTTATCTAGTCTAGCTACCTTTCTAGGGGAGCTAGTGTAGATAGCCTGCTTAACTTCTGATTTAGTTAAACTAGGCCAATCCTATTCTTATTCTTGATAATTCTATAGATCTATAGCCCTAGATAGAGACGGCTTTTTAAAAAGAACTTCTATAAAAGCCTCGCATTTATTACTAAAGGTAATAGCCTTGATCTCTTCCCTATCTTTAGTGTAGATTAGTATAGGGAGCTTCTCTAGGTATCTTTTTTTAGTATAATTAAAGGCTTTAAAGATTTCTTTTCCTTTAGCTTCTTCTAGGAATTTATTCTAGTAGGCTTATTTAGTATTCTTAACCTTCTAAAAATAGTGATTTCTAGATTCC
>NW_003456397.1:0-1684 GCF_000151425.1 Trichophyton rubrum CBS 118892 | reverse complement strand
AAGAACGAGGCTAGTAATTCCCTTTTTTAAAAAAAAGTTATATTAATAGCGTTTCTTATCTTATATCCTTTTAGGGAGTCCTAAGATTTTAGAATACTAATATAGAGTTTTCTTTAGGAAGAGAGGATATTAGCTTTTTTAGAAGTTTTTTTAGAGATTTCTTTAGATACCTCTTTTAATTTCTTAGTCTTATTTTTCCCTTTTATAATAAAGGTATAGAAGGGTCTCTAAAGTAGTTCTTCCTCTCTTTTCTCTTTCTTCTCTTTCTCTAGTGATTTCTCTAGAGATTGTATTTTCTCCTCTATCTTCTAAAGAGGCGTTTTTAAGGAGTTATATTAATTTCTCCTATAAGCTAGAAGCTATTTAAATTATTACTTCTATTTTTTTAAGATTTCTAGAATTTTTAGCTCTTCTTCCCCTCTAATTTCCTACTCTAGAATATTTAGAATAATTTCTAGATTATTCTAGCTAGTCTTTTTAAAGGGAGCGAGGCTAGTTTTTTAGTTTTTAGCTTCTTTCTCCTTATTTTCTTTAGAAGAAGAGGCTTTTAGGCTTTCTTTAGGGGCTCTTTTTTAAGGTAGTATAGGGAGAAGTATAGGGGTTAAAGAAGGAGAAGATTAATTCTCTAAATCTATCTCTATATCTTCTAACTCTAAAGCTTAAAAAGGGTTACTTTTCTTAAAGAAGGAGAAAAGGATAGGGGAGATCTTTTCCTTAAATTTCTTTAGGGTAGCTATTCTTATTCTTCTAATTTATCGTTAGGTAAGTAGATTTTATTAGATTATTTAAAACTCTAGGTTTATAGATTATCTATAACTATTTAGTAAAAGAAAATATATTAAGAGAAGATTTAACTAAATATATCTCTAAGAGATAGAGTATATAGCCTTTCTTCCTTAAAGAAGTATATTCTAGTAGTAGTTTTTAAAAAGAACTACTAAACTATTAGATTTTTTATAGAGAAATCTTTTTAAAATTTAGAGAAATATTTCTAAATAGTATAGTCTACCTTAGGGGATACCTAATTTAGATAATACTAGATAGAGTATATTTCTCTATAGAGTAGAAAAATAAGGGCTAGCTTCCTATTTTTTCTAAAAAAAATTCTAGAAAAAAAAGCTATTATCTTTTAAGTAGTAATAGTTAACTATTTCACTTTTCTTTTTAGTAGAGAATTAGAAACTAAAATAACTACTTTAGTTTACTCTTAAATAGAGGTCTCTACCTTCTAGTTTTAGTTTAGAACCTTTTAGTATTATAGAAGCCTCTAGTTTCTTAAAGGGGGTTTAAGAATCTATATAAAATATATTACTTAAGCTTAATCTATTTAGATATCTTAATTTTCTAGAAGAAACTATATTTAGCTAAGTTTTCTAAAAGTAGCTAAGCTACTTTCTAGTAGTTCTTAGTAGCAGGGACCTAATAGCTTAGCTAAACTATTAAGTATTTTAGCTATAGCTGCTGATTTTTATTAAGATAGATTAGATAAGGAAAGATAAGGATTAATAAGTAATAAGTAATAAGAGATAAGATAAAAAAAATCAAAATTAGAGAAGGGAAGGGGGAAAAGAAAAAGGGGGCTTAGATAAGCAGGGCTTAGTAAGGAAAATCAAAAAAGAGAAGAAAAATTTTTTCTAGAATGTTAGAGTATATTTAGCGAAATTTCTCTAGAAATAGGAGGTAT
>NW_003456396.1:0-3200 GCF_000151425.1 Trichophyton rubrum CBS 118892 | reverse complement strand
TACTAACTTAATAGTAATAGCTAAAGATAATGATTAACTCGGAGTTCTAAAGGATTCTATATTTCTAAATAATTTTATACTATCTATTAATAAGAGAAAGAATATTAGTAATACTTAAACGGATAATAGATATAGTAATAAATCTAATATAGCTAAAAGAGCTAAATTAGTTAATAAATACTATTCTTTTAATACTACGACCGACTATAATAGTGCCTTAAGTAATACAATATATAAGGCTAAAAGCTTACTAATAAAAGACCTTGATATCAAGGTTCCGGATAAAGTAGCCTAGTTTATTAATATAAATAAGTATATAATTACTATAAATAAGGATTCTAAGAATAATAATAGTAATACTATTAGATAGTAGTAAGTTTCTAAAGTAGCTATCTAATAGATTTAACTAAAGTTACTAATAATTAATTCTATAATAGTTTTTAGAATTTACTTAAAAAAAATAACTTATATTCTCACTTTCGTATTAATATATACTATAGGGAGTTCGAAAGGTTTTTCAAGTTTAATAATAAAATATTATTATAGAGCTTAACTTAAACTAGAATATTTAGACTCCTGAGTATTTAGAGGGATATTAAACTTTATTAGCTCTAGATAGCTTGGTGGATAACTACCTAGGAGTATAATAACTTGGTTTCTAGTAGTTTCCTTACTTATAGTATAGAGCTCGAAAAGGTAAAATAATTCTATTAATAATTCCTAATATAACTAAAATAAGTCATTAGTATTGACTATATCACTAATAATTAGATAATAATAAGCTTCTTATATATTATTATTAATTATTACCTTAATAAAGTATAACACGAGGTTAAGAAATACCGTTTTATAAACTCTGAATAATATCTTAAACTTAGAGATAATACTAATATTAATACTTTTTAACTTTCTGAATCTTTTCTAATATCTTATCTATATAGTCTAGTAAATTTAATATACAAACTCTCCATAAAACTAGGTCCTACTTTAATTTTAAATAATAAGAGCCTTATTAGTACTTGGGTCTAGGAATAGAATAAGACTATTAGCACGGACTTATATATATAATTACTAGTATACTATAAAGCCTACTATAATAATCTTAAAAGAAGAGGTATCGAAGTATCTACTATTATTAAGTTATATTATAAAGACCTAGCATACTTAGATTATACCTAGAAATATAATAATAATACTATAGATTTAGCCTCTAATATAAGAGATAGCTCTTAGGCTAGCTCTATATTAGTAGATATAATATTAAATCGCGAATATATAAGTAGAGATACTTATAGTAAGATACTAAGATAGTTAATAAATTAGACTAAGTATATTATTATTACCTCTATTAGTTCCTTCGAGGGGTAGATAGCCAACTATCTTGCAAAGATTATACTAAAAGAGATAAAGATTCCTGGTTATAGTAAACACTACTGTAGTAAATCGAGGTATATATAGAATACTATATATATAAGAATATTTTAAGACAAGTTCTATATAGCTAAGAGTAAATTAATAGGAATTAGAAAAATCTTATACCACTACCTAAAGGGATATCTAAACAAGCTATTTCTATAGTATATCTCTAGCACCCCTTATATAAATAGCCCTAAGACTATAAGAATGGTAATCGGAATATTAGAAACGAGCTCACCTAATAGTTAGATTAACTATCTAGATTTTAATTCTATTACTATATTAAAACTTAAGAGGTTATATAATAGTATTGACTCTTTAGTCCGAAAGAACGATTATAATAGCTTAGAGATAAAAGTAAAGATCTTTTAGAATCTTATTTAGTATATAATAATCTAGAGGTAGGTATAAGACCTCTGGGAAAGTAGAATAACTTTACTTCTACTACCTAAAGAAAAGGTAATTTATAGGGTACTATTCCCTAATAAGCTCCTACCGGTATTTAAGCAAGCGGAGGAGAGGGTTAATACTTAGTTAAAAAGAATATAGCTTAAGAAGTATAGGAGATAGGAGACTTTACTAGATTATAATAAAATCCCCCCTCTGTCTTTAAAGACTAATAACTTCCTATATATAGTATATTAAATATATATCTTTACTAGTATTCCAGGCCTATTGAAGATTAATCTTAAATAAAGTGACGATATTAAATATATAGATAAGAATATATATAATAAACTAAATATAACTATAAATAAGATAGAGAAATATAATAATTACATGAGGCTAAAAGAGTTATTATACTAGAAGTAAATCGACTTCCTTATACTATACTACTTAAAGTTTAACTAAATTAAGGAGATTTTGGATAATATAAAAGTAAACTTCCGTGAGAGAAAAGAGAAATTAGTTATATTAATAGTTTACCCTATTAAAGCTTTTATTATTTACCTAGTGAGTACTACTTTATTCTTTTTAAGAATATATCATTATATAGATAGGCTAATAAGGACTAGATACTATATTGATTTCAGGGAATAAATGCGTTAAAATAGGATTATTTAAACCCCGTTTTAATATACTCTTATAATAAAGATAGTAATAATAAGATAAATCACTTCTAAATTGGAGAGAATTTATAGTCTAATTAGGAGAATAATGAGCTATATATACTTATTAGTAGTCTATCTATAATAGCGACTGGCTATACCCTGATAAAAGCCTTTTAGTTAGTCCTATTAGAGCCTAACTAGCTTGCTCTTTATAAGGAGCAAGCATTTATATATATTTAGAGATATAGATAGAAAAATATAAAGATATATACCTATTATTTATTAACTAATATAGCTATCGAGGATCGGATTATTAATAAATAAGCAATATATATTTACTTCTTAAGGCTAGTATATAATATAAAGCCTATATAATAGACAAATACTGCCTCTAACTCTATTATCTTGGATTAATTTAAGTAGTAATAACTAGAGTATACTTAAAAATAGATTATTTATATTACTATAGTTTTTAAAACTAAGTGGTTCGATAACGGCATTAATAAAAATATTTAATTTAAGTATAACTATAGTTCTATATATTTATTTATATATATCTACTAATATATAGCAGAGAGCTATATTGGCGAAGGGAGACTACTCTTAAACCTATATAATGCAAAGATAAGTTATATAAATATCGTAAGGGGATGAAGGAGGGTATATTATATAGTAGAGGGCTATATTAGTAAAGGGAGACTACTTATAACCTATAGATATAAAGATAAATTA
>NW_003456395.1:0-2918 GCF_000151425.1 Trichophyton rubrum CBS 118892 | reverse complement strand
TATATAGAACTATAATTATATTTAAATTAAATATTTTTATTAATACTATTATTAAACTACTTAGTTTTAAAAACTATAGTAATATAAATAATCTATTTTTAAGTATACTTTAGTTATTACTACTTAAATTAATTTAAGATAATAGAGTTAGAAGTAGTATTTATCTATAATATAAACTTTATATTATATACTAGTTTTAAGAAGTAGATATATATTACTTATTTATTAATAATCTAATTCTCGATAGCTATATTAATTAATAAATAATAGATATATACCTTTATATTTTTTTATCTATATTTCTGAATATATATAAATACTTACTCCTTATAAGAAGCAAGCTAATTAAGCTCTAATAGAACTAACTAAAAGGCTCTTATCAAAGTATAGTTAGTTACTATTATAGATAGACTACTAATAAGTATATATAGTTTATTATCCTCCTAATTAGATTATAGATTCTCCCTATTATTATTATTATTATTATTCTTTATTATACACCTATATAGTTAAAGACTATAAGGAGTTCTATATTTAATAAATATAGAAGAGGATAAGAAATCAAAATTTAGTTTCCTAAAGCTCTAGAGTTTAGGAAAGGTGTAATTTGGTAATAGCCTAATATAGATAAATCACTAATCTAATTTAAGTTAATTAAGCTCTTTTATAGAGACTTAACTAGGATAGTTATATATATATATATATATATATATTTTTTTTTTTTTTTTTTTTTTTGGTCTATAGTACCAGGGTACCGTGGTATCAGTGCTACTAGTTCCATTCAGGGTACCACTATTATTTAAAGGCCTTAACGGGGTCTAGCGACGGCGAGGTATATACTAATTAACTTGAAATCATCTATAGAATATACCTAGCGGTTTCTTGGAGTTATTTAGAGTACTTCTAAAAAAGTTATATAATAGCACCTAGTTTGTGGTACTAGGGTACCGTGGTACTAGTGCTACTAGTTCTATTTAGAATACTACTATTATTTGAAGGCCTTAATAGAGTCTAGTAATAGCAAGGTATATACTAATTAACTTGAAATCATCTATAGAATATACCTAGTAGTTCCCTAGAGTTATTTAGAGTACTTTTAAAAAAGTTATATAATAGTACTTAGTTTATAGTACTAGAGTACTATAGTATTAGTGCTACTAGTTCTATTTAGGGTACTACTATTATTTAAAGGCCTTAATAAGGTCTAGTAATAGCGAGATATATATTAATTAACTTAAAATCGTCTATAGATTATACCTAGCAGTTCCCTAGAGTCGTTTGGAGCACTTCTAAAAAAGTTATATAATAATATCTGGTCCGTGGTACTAGGGTGCTATAGTACTAGTACCACTAGTTCTATTTAGGGGGGGTAAAATATATATATATATATATATATATTTTTTTTTTTTTTTTTTTTTTTTTTTAGCTAGTTAGTAGCTAGACTCTAGTAGCTATTTTTGTAGTTTATAGGAAATCAATAAGCTACTTTCTTCCTTTTTCTATTTAAAAAATAGCTTTTAGATTCCAGTTTTGGTTATTCAAGTTATATTTTTCTTTTAGCTAGGTTCTAGTTTTTTTAGTACTAGAGCAGTCTAGAAGGAGGTATTATAGTGTTTCCCTAGCATTAGGATATCTAGAATAGTAGGCTAAATTATATTCTATGAGTCTTCTAAGATAGAATCTAAAGTATCCGTGTCCTATCTTTAGTTAAATTTTTATTAACTAGAGCTTTTTAGGCTAGTTCTCTTTAGAAGTACCCTATTTAGAAAGATTTTTAAACTATTAGTAGTCTCTTCCTAGTTAAGAGCCATTAATTTCTATTAGATTTTGGTTCTACTCTTCTAGGGCTCTTTCTTTTATTCTTCTTTTTAGGTTTACTAAAGAAGTATAATTAAGAATAGAGGTATAAGTAAGATTTACTCTTAGCTTTACTATATTATCTACTTTCTTATTTTCTAGAATACCTAGATAGGCTAGAACCCAAGCTATTTTAATAGAAAAGCCTTTTTAATATAATTTCTCTGCAACTTTTCTAATAGAGAAGATATATCTTTTACCTCCTATTAAAGCTGATTTCTAGAGTCTCTAAATAGCTACTTTACTATCTATAAATATCTAAATTTCTTTCTCTAGAGGCGTATAATTAAAGAGGGATTACTAGGAGCTATTAGGAGTATCTTTAATAGTTTTTAAGACTTTTAAGAAAGCTCTATCTATATTAAAGAGTTTAGTATCGAAGACTTCTAGCTTACTTTCTAGATTCTAGGCTTAATATTATAAGGTTTTTAATTTAAAAATTCTAGCTTCTATAGTCCCTTTCTCTAATTTAGATCTATTAGAGTAGTAAATAAAATTTTCTTGATTTAGCTAAATTTTCTTTAGAAGTTCGAGATATTCTAATTTTACTATAGGTTTTGGGGATTAAGAGACCCTAAATTCTATTAAACTATCTAGATTAGCTATCCAAGGGCTAATCTAGTGTCTACTAGGAGCTTCGATTTTTGAGTTTTTTAGAAAAGATACTATTAGGGAGGTGATTCTAAAAAGTTAAGACACTTCCTTTTTAGCTTTCTTTCCTTCTAAATACTCTAGATCTAACCACTTATAAAATTTATTCCAGTATAGATCTATCCCTAGGTCTCTTTCTAGAGGGAAGCTTTTAGAGACTCTAGCCCTAATAGGGTGATCAGATTGTAGGGATATAATCCTTAAGGTATATAACCTACAGATTTTATCTAATCTGACCCTTATAGGGGGGATAGAGGCCTCTATTTCTATAGAGAAGGTAGAAGAAGTTCGAAAGGCTCCTAGAATTTTCCTTAGAGCCTTATTCTAAAGTATTCTATATTTATTTAGAAAATTCTTTTGATTTTTCCACTATATAGGGACACTATAGTCTGCTATAGAGGCTATATATA
>NW_003456394.1:35322-36768 GCF_000151425.1 Trichophyton rubrum CBS 118892 | reverse complement strand
TAGTCACATTACATATAGAGAGAGTGAGTTCCAACTGCATGCAATAGGTACTATGAAAATAACAGAACAGTTCTACTCAGATATCAGAAGAAGGGGGGTGATATTGCGATTGGACTTGGGAAGTAAGAAGTCATACTCGGAAAAGTTTAAAGATACAGATTAGGCCAGCCAACAAGGATCATCAGTATATTTTATCCCCTTTTGCTTCTTTCTACAACCTGCTTACCTGAAAAGAAATCTACAAAAGGAATATATTGAAGACTCAGTATTAATCCTTCTGGGTCCTTAAGCTGAATGACCATCGTCATACTTGTTTATGTTCTGATCTCTTAGTTAGTCCTTACCAGAGGAATGTTTACCACTTCACCCGCGGTAGACCTCCTAGACCTTCCATCCACCCTGCCCCTTATCCTTGCTCAATTGAGCTGACTAACGACCCATCTGGTCCCACTTTAACGGAAGATCAACGCCGCACCGCCAAGTTTATCCAGACGTCAATCCATTAATTTTTTATTTATCTACTGCTGCGTCTTAAGCAGTATCAGATATAAACGTACCCGGACAGGGGAAAAAGGAAGAATATGAGGGACCGAGAAGATGAGAGACTGGTAAATGCCTGAGTACGGAGTGCAGTTGCGGCTCATGTTGCTGATGGCGACTTGCAATGCCAAGAAGAAGTCACCAGCGTCGACTCTACGGGTCGATAATCGGATAACGCCATGTTTTTCATAAACAAAAAACCACCGCCTAAATCCTTCTCTCTTCCCTGTGCTTTTCCTCCTTATTACTATACCAAAGATACGTCCAACGCCTTTCTGCAATCAAAGGGAATACGAGGGAGAACAATAGGGGAAGGTGAGATACAGACTGGCATTGGTAGCAGCCTTCATTAATCGGTTCCTACGTAGCATATAGCTTAACCTTATCATGGCACTCTTCTACTGATGCTACTATTTTTCCCTTCCTTGGTCTGAAAAGGTATAGGGCCAATAATGGGGAAGAAGGTTTTACGTTTGGTGGTCGAACGGCTAGATAGAGTTGCGGCTGGCATCATCGACTAAGGGGCAAATCCAAGTAGACGACGTAATCGACGTAGACACTTGAAATGATGACATGCTATTCCCATAAATATATGAATAGACCCGAGCCTTATAATCTACTTTCTCATCCATCTTTCCTGTTCATCTATACTGTCAGTCCATCAGATACCTCCCTACCAAAACTAGACCTGCTATCTTTTTACCGTTAGTTTTCAAGACAGCCCGTCCAGTCAAAGATCCAAACTATGAGTAGTACTGCTCCTCCCTCGGCCCACTCTGCCACAAAGAGCAAGGGACGAGTTGAACGGTCTGACGGCGAAGAATGGTGAGTATCACTATCCTTAATGGCAGGACATGTATGTTAACCATCCTGTAGGATTTATATTAATTGGGGTATACTTCTTTG
>NW_003456394.1:0-1138 GCF_000151425.1 Trichophyton rubrum CBS 118892 | reverse complement strand
CACACGAAGCACCTCCAGCAATTACCCCAGGAGGACATACAACAGCTACAACAAGACTCCATCGTCTTCCCCGTCATCTTCTTCACCGGCTTCGTCAAGCTCAGCTCCGAAAACCACCTCCTCGACATCCTCAACTCCAGCTTCATCTTCATCTTCAGACACCGCCTCACCACCAGCATTTACGACAACGCCGACCTCCCACCCAATACAAAACATCACCAAGACAGGCCTTGCAGATGCCCCTCCAGATCTCGTGCTGGAGCCCGCAAACGTGCCCAATGGCCATGTCGACTGGACTCGCTCATACCACGGACTAAGCGCCGAGCCGTTCTCAAAGGAAGCTGCTGCGATCCTGCTTGCGCCCGTCGATCCAGACGATGTCGAGATCAAGCCTGATGGGATAGTATACTTGCCTGAAATCAAGTACAGGCGTATACTCAACAAGGCGTTTGGGCCAGGCGGGTGGGGTCTTGTACCGCGCAGTGAGAGCATAGTTACAGGCAAGACAGTAACAAGAGAATACGCTCTTGTCGCCCATGGACGGTAGGTCTGACATCCTTCCACTATAATTTACTGGTGATACTGACATCTGCAGGCTTGTATCTGTATCCCGCGGCGAGCAGGACTACTTCAGTCCAGACGGCATACCTACTGCCACGGAAGGGTGCAAGTCCAACGCGATGATGAGATGCTGCAAGGACCTGGGTGTTGCGAGCGAGCTGTGGGATCCTCGCTGGATCCGCAAGTTCAAGGCGAACTATGCAAAGGACGTGTTTGTCGAGCACATGGTGAGCAAGAAGAAGTCGAAGATCTGGATACGCAAGGACGACGAGGTCATGTACCCCTGGAAGAAGACATAAGCGTCTGCTTCCGTAGTGTAGTGTATTATAGTTGTAGCATGTATGCGTGTATAATAGGATAGACAAAACTCATCTACAGATCGCTGGTATTTTTGTGTGTAGATGGCAATGTGCTTGCTCAAGCTGTGAGCAGTATGTACAGCCGTGGATATATGTAAAGGTATATGTACAGTGGTTCATCCATGTATCCAGCCAGCTAAGATCCCAGATAGATGCAGAAATATAGCCGTAGAGGAGATAGACATAAGCATAGACCCGTCCATGTAAGAATCCGGGTA